>NC_079211.1:143985566-144103066 GCF_029633865.1 Lampris incognitus
ATATATATAGAGAGAGCAAGAGATTTACACATACACATATATGTATATATGTGTATCTACTCTCTCTCTCTCTCTCTCTCTCTCTCTCTATATATATATATATATAGCTGTCAAGCTGTAGAGAGAGAGATACAAACATACACATATACTATATATGTGTATATGTGTATCCTATCTATCTAGCTATATATATATATATATATATATATATATATGTAGAGAGAGAGAGTAGATACACATATATACATATATGTGTATGTGTAGCTCTCTCTCTCTCTCTCTCTCTCTCTCTCTCTATATATATATATATATATATATATATATATAGCTGTCAAGCTGTAGAGAGAGAGAGATACAAACATACACATATACTATATATGTGTATATGTGTATCCTATCTATCTATCTATCTATCTATCTATCTATCTATCTATATACACTACCGTTCAAAAGTTTGGGATCACCCAAACAATTTTGTGTTTTCCATGAAAAGTCACACTTATTCACCACCATATGTTGTGAAATGAATAGAAAATAGAGTCAAGACATTGACAAGGTTAGAAATAATGATTTGTATTTGAAATAAGATTTTTTTTACATCAAACTTTGCTTTCGTCAAAGAATCCTCCATTTGCAGCAATTACAGCATTGCAGACCTTTGGCATTCTAGCTGTTAATTTGTTGAGGTAATCTGGAGAAATTGCACCCCACGCTTCCAGAAGCAGCTCCCACAAGTTGGATTGGTTGGATGGGCACTTCTTTGAGCAGATTGAGTTTCTGGAGCATCACATTTGTGGGGTCAATTAAACGCTCAAAATGGCCAGAAAAAGAGAACTTTCATCTGAAACTCGACAGTCTATTCTTGTTCTTAGAAATGAAGGCTATTCCATGCGAGAAATTGCTAAGAAATTGAAGATTTCCTACACCGGTGTGTACTACTCCCTTCAGAGGACAGCACAAACAGGCTCTAACCAGAGTAGAAAAAGAAGTGGGAGGCCGCGTTGCACAACTGAGCAAGAAGATAAGTACATTAGAGTCTCTAGTTTGAGAAACAGACGCCTCACAGGTCCCCAACTGGCATCTTCATTAAATAGTACCTGTTAGAGCCTGTTTGTGCTGTCCTCTGAAGGGAGTAGTACACACCGGTGTAGGAAATCTTCAATTTCTTAGCAATTTCTCACATGGAATAGCCTTCATTTCTAAGAACAAGAATAGACTGTCGAGTTTCAGATGAAAGTTCTCTTTTTCTGGCCATTTTGAGCGTTTAATTGACCCCACAAATGTGATGCTCCAGAAACTCAATCTGCTCAAAGAAGTGCCCATCCAACCAATCCAACTTGTGGGAGCTGCTTCTGGAAGCGTGGGGTGCAATTTCTCCAGATTACCTCAACAAATTAACAGCTAGAATGCCAAAGGTCTGCAATGCTGTAATTGCTGCAAATGGAGGATTCTTTGACGAAAGCAAAGTTTGATGTAAAAAAAATCTTATTTCAAATACAAATCATTATTTCTAACCTTGTCAATGTCTTGACTCTATTTTCTATTCATTTCACAACATATGGTGGTGAATAAGTGTGACTTTTCATGGAAAACACGAAATTGTTTGGGTGATCCCAAACTTTTGAACGGTAGTGTATATATATATATATGGAGAGAGAGAGAGAGAGAGAGAGCTACACATACACATATATACTATGTATATATGTGTGTCTATCTATCTACCCCCCCCTCTCTCTCTCTATATATATATATATATATGTATATATATATGTGTGTATATATATATGTGTGTGTATATATATATGTGTGTGTGTGTGTGTGTGTGTATATATATATATATATATATATATATATATATATATATATATATATATATAATGCAGTCAATATACTGCAGGGGGCTCATTCAGCTACAAACTGTATAATCTATTAGGGTATGTAAGATATGTAAGAGACAACATTGAGCAGCATATGGCGAAGGTTGCGGAGAAACAGACAAGGTTATCTCCAGAAATGTGGAGTTATTGGTGAGAACAGGATGACTCACTGCTTTTACCGGAGATCAAGGAAATGTAGAGGTTATTAAAGAATTTATATGGGCCATAAAAGACGGGGCTTGAATTTATATGGGGCAGACGTGGAAGTTACATAATGAGGCATTCAAACATATACATTACATTTATTTTTTCCCCCGCAGTCTGATATCTTTTGTACAGTCGTAAGTATAATTGGGTGCTACCGGTCCAACAGAAACGGCCATCACTACAAATACTTGGAATAAACGAGGTGTCAAAGGTCACAGGCGTGTACCAGTACATAAACAGGGATCGCTGGTGCTGGAGATAAATGCACGTTATTTAACTTACACAATCTGGCTTTTATTCTGAGTGTTGCCCCCCCCACCCCCTTCCCCTTCCCCTGGATTTGGTCTTTGATGAGAAAATCTGATGAGAAAACCGCATAAATTGATATTACAAAACGTTAAGCATGTATAATGCATTTAAGAGTGACTGAGCTGGCATCACACAAAGAGAAAAAAAAATGATGCTAAATCACGCAAATAACAAATATCTTCTAAGGCTATTTTATAAACGTCCCGCCTTCCCTGCCAGTCTCCTTTAGTAATTCTATCAGCAGAAGCATTCAGCAGAGATTTTCAATTTATTTCTAATCAAGCTTTATCTAATATTCTCCCGACAGGCAATTAAAAATTCAAACTACCTCGAAAAGCCATTGCTCACTTTTTACTCTCTCCCAGTGTTCATTTAAGGATGTTATTTCATTAAAAGATCTTGTTGATGAGTTTGAGGTAATTTGCAAGCACATTTGATTACCATATTCTGCATCCCTGATTACCATATTCCATGGTAACTCTTATTAAAGAATTTTAGTTTGAAACCTTTCACTGCCACTTCAGCGTGTCGGGAAGGGGGGGACGCGAGCGGCCCCTGCTAACTGCTTCCAGCGGCGTCACAGCGATCTGCGCCACGCAAATTAGGAAGTGACTCCCAACAACCAAGACAAGGACAGTGGCGTCGGTGTTCTGTGCGCGCCATTTCATTTGTCAGCAGTGTTGCCATTAGGGAGTATATCACCATTGTGCGTGCCTGCCGCGTTTCCTTACTTGGTTTATAGCCGGCCCTCTGCACGCCGAGTTCTCTCTGCACAAGATAGCATTGAAATGGCAGCAAATAATTGGAAAGGGTGAATTTGTCATTATGAGTCATAATGAGATTCTCCTGGTGAGAGGCATTGTTTTGTGGCGTGAGAGGCCACTCGGTTTTAAAGCCCCATAAACAAATTCTACAATGTGCTTTTCTCTTCCTAAAGGATAGGCCACGCGGCCTTTTATTCCATACATCATTCCGACTTGTTTATTTAAAGAATAACTGTGTCCTTGTTTCTCCTCTCAGGAGTGAAATAATGTGGCCGCGATAAATTAACAATAACTCCGGAGTAAGTTTGCATTCGCATGGAGCGATATAAGCCCATGTTAGACCTTGTTAAAAGTACCGGTTTTTTACCCAATACCGTCAAAACAAGTCGTGCTTTTGTCTTCGTTCTGAGTCAACTGAACACCAGTGAAGTGATGCATATACCCACAAGGGATATGATGCTGAATTAAAAACAAGGATAGATGGATGGATGGATAGATAGATAGATAGATAGATAGATAGATAGATAGATAGATAGATAGATAGATAGATAGATAGATAGATAGATAGATAGATAGATAGATAGATAGATAGATAGATAGATAGATAGATATGGTGTTGACCAGATAGATAGTGGATCAACGAGGCCAGGTCTAGTCTTCTATCTCACTGTATAGAGGTCTAACAAGAATTAAGCATCCTTGCAAGTCAAGGCGTAAGCTGCTTAATCACTTGGCTCATTTGATTTTCATGCACTTCTACATTTGACGGGGCTGTTGATGGGGAACAGGGGCATGTGGGGCCTGCAACTACTGTGAAATGCATGCCTTGGAGGGTTTTGATCAGTATGTGCTGGAGGTGCCTAAAAGAAGAAGGGGGGGGGGGGGGAAACCACGGAAAACAAACCACCCTTGAGTGTTGCACGCTCTTCGCCTATTTAGGGCAGCTATGTCCAGCAGTGGATTTGAATATGCATGATTATCCCGGCTACCCTCGCAGCACAACTCTGTGTCCAGACACCAGTGCTTTCAGAGAAAGAATATGCATGCATCTTATTTGAATATATTATGGCCCCTTGTCATAGACAATAAATAAATATACATGAAAATGAATTTATAATTTGGCAACAAGACTGTGTCCTGTCCTGAAATAATCCAAATAACACTGAGTTGCTAGGCTCAGAATAGTCTCCATCTTGTCTATGATGTCTTTAGCTAGCATCTTAGGATCATACCTAAAGGAAAATATTTACTACTTATTCCTTCTACTTTATCGAAGGATTCTGGTCATTGGATTACTATAGCTCTCATGTCTTCTGGAGACATCTTTTGAGAGATGGAGGTAATGTGATAGCAAGCTGAGTAGGTATCAGTATTACCGTTATAACTAGTCTAGTTATAAGACAAGGCGGAGACCCCGTCAGGTGCACGTATCTCCCCTTCACCAGTGTTTGGACTTGGTGACAAACCCTTTTTTCCGCCTACTGGGAGAAAGGAAATACACACGCACACGGGCAGAAAAACCAATGTTTTTTTTCCTGCCATTTGAAGAGTTTTGCACAGCACCCAATCAATCGATTGAACTGGGAATATGGGAAAAATGTAAATATGCAGCACTCAAGCTAAAAAAAATCTACCTAATAAAAACATTTTGCCTGTCAGTCTGTGGATGTGCAGCCTCCTAGGTGGACCCTAGCACAAATGCTATCAAGTCTGACATGAATTGACAGAGATCAGGCTATCACAATTTCAAAGCCCTTATTAAAAGACTTCAAATGTGTTTAACCATCACGGCTTTCATGATATAAAATGGATCGGGGTGAATGGCTGCTCCGCTGATTGACTTTCATTCATAAAACCAGGGCAGGAAAACATAGCTCAGCCATGGGACATGTTTTATCGTAGCTACTGGGATGATTTCCAGCTGTGACTGATTAATCCTACTCTTGAAATGGTATTTTTATAGCGGAGTTTTAACTCTGGAGACTATGGCGCTTCCGCGTGGCGGTGAGGTGAATAAGGTGAATCATTTTTGGTTCATCCAGTGTTCCTCCAGTTCTCCTGTGCTGAGATCAGCAGCGAAGGATTGCGTTGGTTTGCAAAATACCATCGACTTCTCGTTTACTTTCAGGACTCATACCCCAATACATATGTTTTGGTTTGGACACCATCGCTGCCCGATCTGACTCATCTGTAGACGAGTCAGGCATGCACATGGTTGAATCTGCACGGGCAGCGTTGGTCAAGCGAGCTAGAGACTAAATAAAGAGAGCGAGCGGTGGTAGCAAGAACAAACGTTTATCGTGGTTTTTAATCACTGTGACCACCAGAGGTTCTTCATCATACAGTCATAACTGCACAAAACAATTTAGGCTGATAGGTCTAGTGGATTGCAAGATTAGATTCCTTATATTCAGATGTTGCGTTTACCCCCAGATGGGCCAATTTACCCACCGACTTGGATCAGCTTACCCCTAACCTGGGGCAAGTTGAGCCACAGGACCACTTTTTTTTTTTTGAGAAGTCATTTTTTCATGCAGCTTTGTCATAGATGCATTCTGATCATTTCATTAGATAGGAGAGATCCTGAAATAAAGGTACTGTCTCATTTTCCCTTACCTCGAGGACAACATACTTCACAATTGGCTCATCTTACCCCACTCTCCCCTATTGCTCTTCAAAACCCCAAGCAATTCAAAACTTCATATATTTCTTGATGATCATATTTCCTGAATTCCTAGTTGGTAGAGGCCACAACATCGATGTGTATGACAGCAGCAATTCCCTAATATGCTCCCATCGAGATTTACAAGTGCCAGGTAAAGCAATCTCATGGCAGTGGCCTGATCTGAGGCGAGGCTGGGAAACACACTGCACGCCATTGCCACAGGGTTGTTGGAGGAGTAACAGCATCCATGCTGAGCAACAAGTGCTATGGCAATGCTCCGTTTGTAGACCAGGGAGCAAGCAAGCTCTAGTGTACATCTTGTAGACTTGGATGGTGGCAACACGGTGAACATGAGGCAATCTTCCTTGGTCCCTGCGCTAGACTGGCTAATTAAATACTAAGGAAGGAATAAAATCTTAATGAGAAACACAAGCTTGTTGTGGTGTTTGGCACTGACCAGCTCCCTCTTATTAGGTGTACTTGCCCATATGTGCTTGGGTGAAGTGCCCATTAGAGCCTTCCCTAATGGATCCTCCTCCATGGCACTGAGATACTGGTGCAATGTACATTTCGGCAATTTCCAAACTTGGCAGATGAGTGGTGCCTGCTATGAAATTTCTTAGTCTCAATAAATATTTTATGCAAATCAGAATTAAATTCTTCGCTTTGTTTAAGCAATTTCTCCTGTAAGTAGTGGATCAGTGAAGATTACCACATTTGCTGGTTTGTTTATAATTTAATTTTTTATGTTGTGGCTGGCGGTGGGGAAAGACAGAACACCTGTGAGTGTTTATAATGTCCCATCTCCCTCACAGCTGCTCCTTTTCAAAACACCTCACTGGTGCAATAATTTCATAAAATTTCATGATTTACCATCTGGTAGACTGAGCTATAAGCACATGCAATAAGCATTTGTATGGCGTCGGTCCCAGAAAGGTACAATAACTGTATATTTTAACTTAATGGCTTTTCGGGGCATGCAAATTTCCACAGAGCAGATTGCGGAGATGCTACAATGTAAGCCTGGCCCCATCTGTCTGTCTATCTCCATCTCTATCTCTCCCTCTTTTCCCCCACCTTTCCTCCTATACAGTACCTGCCTCCCCTATCATGTCGTTGTAAAACGTCCAGACACCGCAGCCCCTCGACTGCCTCCGTCTCCGACTGGAAAAGCCGCCCCGCGTCAAAATGTAGATATCAAACTCTGGAGAACGAGAGACACAGTAGGAGGTACAAGCAGATTATTTTCCCTTTTAGCGTCTAATGTCTATGCATTTGGGTAATTAAAATGATTACTACAACAATTACACCAAGTAATTAGAAACTAATTACACTGGCTTTTTTTTCCCTTTTTTTTTTGTGATTACAGGAGCAGATGAAAATAGTGTTCAAAATTAAATTCATTGCATATTCATGGAAATGAAATTAAATAGCGCTGGGTGGATGAGATAATAGAAGCTCCGAGAATGGCTTTCCGAGGGGTTCGGGGAACAGTCTGTGGCTAATGCTCGGAACAGACATTTTGTTAAATCAGTGATAATCTTTTAATGGCCTTAAAAGAAGTTCATATTTGGAACGCTGTCAAACGCACTAAGGAGCGCGCTTGCACAGGGCTTTCTGCTCCCTCGCCGTGGCGCCGCTAATGACGAGACCTTCCAGCTGCAGAGCACAATAGAAAACATTTAATCATTATCAATCCGAATGGAGGAGGAAGCAATAGTCTTTTTATCCCTCCTTTAAGTTGCTTCATGCACAACGTTTAAATGAAAGGATATCCGAACCTGAATTCATCTTTTTTTTCTGCGCCATGTCTTTCAACCAATCCTCTCTTCTTCTCTCACCCCCCCCACCCCCACCGCCCATAGTATATTGACAATAGTCAAGGCTTTAGCTGCCGCCGTGGTCGTGTAATGAGATTCTTCAGATTAAATAGATTTCCTGTTGAACTCGGGGTTTGGTAGATAGGGTGTCAGGAATGAATGGTTATTAACATTTAAATATATCACAGAATAAGAGAGATCGGGGTGAGGGCGAGAGAGCAGTGAGCGAGTGAGAGAGATGAGAGCGAGCGAGGAACAAAAACAACAATATGAATTTTTCATTCTTATCCAGCATGGGTTTTTGTTCCTCTTTACCAGAATTCTGTAGGAACCTGACGAAGCCAGAGTACCTACAGACACACTCGGGGCATCCCCACCTATACGGCTAATTATGAAGTCCTCGTTTGAGGACGTTGGGACTTTACTACTGTCCATGCAGAGTGAAGGTGTAGAAGTAAGCAAACAACGGCTTTGGGAAGGTTTGGGAAGACACCCAACAGTTTACGAGAGTATAAATAGTTCTCGCGCTCCCCCATCTCTTGGCTCTTCGCATTTTGATCGGTAACGAAGGTCAAAGGTCATGTGATGACGGGGCACCCGAGACGCCGGATTGTCGTCATTTACACGACCGCCACAGGTCGCTTCACTTCAAAACATAACTGCAGCTCGTAATAAGCTGCTTGTGCGTACGACCCGCGGGGTCGTTGTTTTGGCGGAGGGCCTTCTCGTCGTAACAGGGTGGAGACCCCGTCGTTCGTGTTGCATGGCCAGTACACCTGCATGGGTTTGAAGAAGAGAGTCCAATTCTCGTTTCACTCGCCCACCTATATATGCCTG
Organism: Lampris incognitus; assembly: GCF_029633865.1. NCBI lineage: Eukaryota > Metazoa > Chordata > Actinopteri > Lampriformes > Lampridae > Lampris > Lampris incognitus. The sequence goes on from NC_079211.1 coordinate 143,994,046, forward strand.
TGTTATAGAAGACCGCTAGTGACTAATCTGGTAAATGTGGCAGACTGCCTCGCCTCAGAAGAGACCCGTCCTGAAATTGGACGGCCTGGTTATTCATCACGACCTTCTCGACCCTGCTCCCTTCTCTTTATTTTCCACTAGAACCTGCAGAGTAAACCAGACTATCCTTGCCTCGGTTATAGGACTCTGCTAGCTAACTTTCCCATCGCATCTGTCCAAGTTAAACAGCATCCAATTCCCATTTCTTCCAGTCGTATTTGGCCAATCACCCCACTCTTCCGAGCCGTCCCGGTCGCTGCTCCACCCCCTCTGCCAATCCGGGGAGGGCTGCACACTACCACGTGCCTCCTCCCATACGTGTGGAGTCGCCAGCCGCTTCTTTTCACCTGACAGTGAGGAGTTTCGCCAGGGGGGCATAGCATGTGGGACGATCACGCTACCCCCCCCTCCCCGGTTCCCCTTCCCCCCTGAACAGATGCCCCGACCGACCAGAGGAGCCGCTAGCGCAGCGACCAGGCCACATACCCACATCCGGCTCCCCATGATCTGTAGGGACGCCCGACCAAGCCAGAGGTAACACAGGGATTCGAACCGGCGATCCCCGTGTTGGTACAGAATAGGCCGCTACGCTACCCGGATGCCCTTCTCTCATTTTTTTCCCCCACTATTCTTTGAAAGTTTGAACCTGCAAGAGCAAAGTAAACCAGACCATCCTTGCCTGGAATCTGCTAGCTAACTTTCCCATCGCATCTGTCCAAGTAAAACGGCATCCAGTGCCGAGAGCCACTGCTGCTTAGTTTCAAAAGGTTACCATGGTGGTGAGTAATTTGAAGAGATGGCCAAATTTTTTTTATAATTTTTTTTTTGTTCACGTATCCCCACAACACTGTTGAGACATGCTAATGTAAATCTACTACTATCTACTATACTACCATCACTACTATATATCACTATATACTATATTATACATAGTAGTGATATTACCGTCACTGGAGGCACAATTTTGTACTGGACGTCTCAGCTCTCAGTCATATGCGGTATGAAAATAGCTGACGTCTTTATGCAAAGTTCAAGTTGGGGAAAAAAAAGCATCTGCCTTTAACATTGCTATCAACCTCACCAGTGCTAAAATGCCATTCATTTATACAACCTTGAGAAAGAGAAATCATGGCGCTTTACTCTCAAAACAGCAAGTCCTTTATTTTCTATTGACACAACAAATAACATCACAGATGCCACAAAGTGTGCTGATATTTCAGAGAAATGGCAGATTTTACCATAAGCCACACGTGTCAATATGCAGACAGGTGTGCTATTTACATAACACTGCCACTTGCCGGCGAGCGCACTCCGAAAGTAAATGTCACCTATCTGGTCTCGTCTCACCTGAGATGCAGCGGTCCCAGCTGACATCCATCAGCACTTCGGTCCAGTTTAGTGTGTGATGTGTCTGTGTCCGTCAACATTGCACGCTGAGTAAATAGCAGCTCTTGTATTTGTTCCAGAACGCTCAAAAGTAAATACTGCCTCTCCTGCCCTCCTCTCCGATTCTGCAGAAGACACTGTTAGGACCACGTGGACGCCATGTTTTTCTCAGAGACAGGTCTATGAGCAGCTGCAATGTGGGTTGATGTTTTTCTACCCGTCAGTATCAAACTGTGGACACGATACACCGCTTTGATCATCCATCCATCCATTATCCGAGCCACTTATCCTGCTCTCAGGGTCGCGGGGATGCTGGAGCCTATCCCAGCAATCATTGGGCGGCAGGCGGGGAGACACCCTGGACAGGCCTCTAGGCTATCACACAGGGCCAACATACACACACACACACACACATTCATACCTAGGGGCAATTTAGTACGGCTGATTCACCTGACCTACATGTCTTTGGACTGTGGGAGGAAACCAGAGCACCCGCAGGAAACCCACGCGGACATGGGGAGAACATGCAAACTCCACACAGAGGACGACCCGGGACGACCCCGGGGCTCGAACCCAGGACCTTTTCTTGCTGTGAGGCGACCGCGCTAACCGCTGCGCCACCGTGCCGCCCCTTGATCGAGCATACAGAAGGCAATTCTATCTTGCAACGTTTCAGGTACGTGTGCCCATGTTTATCTATGTTCCTGTTTATGAAACCCTGACTTGGAAATCCGTCGTCTAAATTTGTAATGCATCAGCTGACAGTGAGTCACTGCCAGACACGAGCTTTAGGACCTATATGTGGCCTGAAAAGTGTTCACGCACTTTTGCGGCGTTCGTAAATGCTGCTGTAAACAAAACGTGAATCATAAATTATAGCGTACTAATGCACCGAGAGAGTCTACAAAAGGGGGGTTTGTTTAAAGGAACATGTGCGCACACACCTGAAGCTAAATAAATTATGGATTTGTTTTATGTAGGCCACCAAAATTCTTGGCATACTGTCGGCCAAGTGTAAATTACTGCGTAATGATGCTTATGAATTTTAACTACTAAACTGCAAGTCGCTGACACTCCTTAATTGATATTGATACCAGATCTCATTTCATGGACGGGACTATAAAGATAGCAAAGCTGTAAATTTCTGCCCCTTTTTGTGGTCCTTGGACAGTGGCTGTCGTCAGAAGTGTTCTGTGCAGCGGAGCCGAGTTAACCAACAACATGACAGGAGAGCCAAGATGCTTTCCCCTGGAGTTCAGAGCACCGAAAGTCATCCTTCATGCTGGACCAGCCTGGCTCCGCGGGTCTGGAAGCAGGTGTGGCGGCAGGACAGCGGAAGGCCTCTCTCTGCCCACTTGCTAATGACTGAACCGTGGGAAGCCGGTCCTTTGTGTACGCTGTTATAAAGCACTCAAAGTCTCCAGGATGGCAGCAAGCTCACTCCTCGGCCCGGGGCCACTCGGCGGAGGATAAGACGTACCTCACGCTTTGTTTTTCTGAACCACTGGATGAAAGGATCCCACACCAGGGGCCGAGCCGGAGTCGAGAGGAAGAGAAAACTCACTTCTTTCTGATATAAACTATACCTCCAGGTACTGAAGCCGGGATGGAAAAATTTAATCTATTGTTTACCCGGTTTGAAAACGCTTACTTAAGGTTCCACACCAGAAGAGTGAAGGAATTGTAAAGGAGGATTTGTAAATAAGCACAGTGGCAATACGAAGTAAGCCCTTTCCAACTTTCTCTGTATTTTAAGATCGCTCCTATGGCCCTGTGATGGTCTGGTGGCCTGTCCAGGGTGTCTCCCCGCCTGCCGCCCAATGACTGCTGGGATAGGCTCCAGCATCCCCGTGACCCTGAGTAAGGATAAGCGGTTTGGATAATGGATGGATGGATGGCCATTACATATGGTTGGTCTTTGTATACACTTACAACTGACCACGTGCACTAGATCCATGGACTTCAGCTCATTCAGCTTAAAGCCTGCGTTTGCATTGCAGCCTCAGTCGTATCGTAACATTAACATTTGGCTTGGCAAGTCCATTATTTTGCGCCCCCTGCCTACCAGAGTATCCGAACAGTCATTTTCATGATGCGCGCTGTTAAATGATCTGCATAAGAAGCACCGTCTCCTATCCCAAGAACATGCCTCTGGTTGTCCTCTGCCAATTGATGCAAAATGATTACTCAAGCCAGAGACGAGCTTATGGGACCTCATCGCCTCACAATAGGATATGATGTCTTGAACGCCACGTTTATTTCCACGCAGTGTGAGACAGAGAGTCGTTAAAGGTGCGCTCACAAACGATGCTCGAAGCGCATGTCTCTCTACACGCTCCTCATTTTCTGTGGCCAAGTTTGTCGTCCTTCTTTTATTCGTCACAAGATACTTTCAAGAAGTTGTCCAATTTATATTTCGGCTCTCGGAATTACACCCATACATTTTTCTTTGACGTTGTTATCAATATTTATCACATTTATCGTGCAAACATACAGGATTTTACTGGTCAGTCACCGAGACAGTAAGACTGCAGACCAAGCACTGATAATATTTTGGTACCAATTACTATTGATTTTACAATTGGTTTGCAGCAGGATGTTGTTTCATTACTAATATATTTAATGTGTAAATCAATAGCAGCGCTTGGCTCGTTCATAGGAAGGCCATAAAGTCAGACGCGAGGTTCAGCTATCTGTGGGTACCTTCTGGTCCACAGTGTAAGTGACCACCGTAGATGCTTCAACAGCGTTGAGGGCTTGCTGCCGGAGATCCTCGACGAAAGCTGCCGGAGATCCTCAACGAAAGTGGAGAGAGGAAACCAATACTCAATCCTTCCTCCTGCGAGGAAACAGACGCCGTGTCTGAACTTCACCATCCACGTGCCCAACCGTAGCACGCCTTATCTTTGGACCCACAGCTATACCTTCAGTTTAAGCAAACGCTGTGCCCGAGTTTGATAAGGTGTCAGGTGTTTTTAAGAGGGCTGCGACCGTACTGCACCGAGGCAGGGACTAACAGAAAGCCGACTGTGGGGTTTGTCTCAGCGAAAGTCTGTCAAACGTAAGTGCAATTACTGCCACAAGCAATAAAACAGCCACTGCATTCCAAAGCAACGGTAAGAGGGCGCCCGAGAAACCGAGAGCTGTGCTGGCCTTCCCGTGTGGGCCTCAGTTTGAGTGATGACGGTACAACATGATGGAGTAAGCCATAGAGAACCAGGCCGTCTGGAGTACATTTATAATCTATAATTGATAATGTAATAAAGGCTGTGAATAGGCTCAGAGTGACTTCTCTCCGTTTGCAGTCACTGTCATGGCAGGCTTGTATTTTTCATGCCTGAATGGAGGCTGCCCGGTGATGGGGGGGTTCATTCTCCCCCAAATTACCAGCTTTTCTCTCCCCCCTTGCACTGCTTTCCGTCAGCTCGCTCTTTATCACGGACTACATCCACCTCTTTTTTCGCTCCGCGGACTGTGTGACGTAGAAGTGACATGTATGTTCGGAGGCAGCCGATTCCATTGAGCTGTGATGTGAAGGTAGCTACCGGGGCCGGGCCCTCTAAATCCACCCCTGCCGGGGGAGCAGGCGGGCGGGCGGGCGGGCGGGCAAGCCTCACCGCTGGGTTTAACTTCGCCGTCGGCCTGTTACATCAAATGAGCCGCTGAGCGGGTCTACACCAGCGAGGTCAAGCTGGGGATCGGTGGTGTGGAAGGTCATGTGACCAAACGGGATTTGAGGCCGCTGAGATGGAAGTCGAGGCTTATGAAAGCTGACACTGATTAACCGCATAAGGGTGTTTTCACGTGGAACATAAAAACACGGACTTTCGAAGGGACCACTTGGATTTCAGGGGCACAAGGTGCTGTTATGTAACAGGAGATGTTTGGGTCAAAATCCCAGGTATCGTGTACACAAATGATAATTAAAAGTAGCCACCGAAAGGAACTACGGCTGTCGGAGACGGTGATGCATGGCCACGGACTCTTCGGAGGGCGCTTGCCGTTCGACGGCACGTCTTACTAACGGCGTGTCTAGGTTGGAGGGTGTCGGTTGTGGGTCTCTAAAGTGTGATGGAGGTGCACGCTGGTCAAATAGAAGGGTAAAGTGGTAGCTTTGGCTGCACTCCTTTCCTAATGCCCTACGGCACCTCCACCATTAGCATTCCCCACTGCGACTTGAGTTCATAAGACTAATGGAGTTGCTACCTGGGGACATTAATTGTGCGTGACACCACTCGGGGGCTTTTGTGCACTCACACTAATATCACTGCGCCTGCCTGACAAAGCGCCCAAAAAGATTACAAACAAACCCCAAATAACTGCCAGTGTTGTGCTGCTGTGTGACGGGGCAGCATGTGTGTGATGTGTACGAGTGTGTGTGTGTGTTTAGGCCGGGTTGGGGAGGCTCAGGTACACTTAATAGTATATAGACAGGTGGACAGATAGTCTATGCGCGGGGTTTTGCAACGTGGTACTAAGTAGTCTTAAAAAAAAATGTCTCGATCGAGTGTAAGGATCAATTCATCATCACTGGACAACCCACTGACAATATGAAGACACGCATTGAACGTCTTGTTCGCTGTGTACACACGCATGGCATCACCCCGGCGTAAATGTTCAGGCCTCGCAGAAACTACGGGCGGCGTAAGAGGCCACCGAGCTCGCCTTCAATTCATAGAGTCGCCAACGGACAGACGAGAGGTCCGCAGACGGGGGCAAAGTCACGAGAGACGCGACGTTGTGTCTGCAAAATGAATGGAATTGAAAACATATGAAATAAAATGTGAATCTATTGAATTCTTAACCAGCGGTGACCAAGGCGAAATGGCTTACAGGGGGGCTATAGTAATCTAATTATATCAAAGACAATAGAGTGGACGTCTGGGTAGCACGGGGATCTATTCCGTTGCCTACCAACACGGGGATCGCTGGTTTGAATCCCCGCGTTGCCTCCGGCTTGGTCGGGGGTCCCTAGAGACACAATTGGCCGGGCCTGCAGGTGGGAAGCCAGATGTGGGTATGTGTCCTGGTCGCTGCACTAATGCCTGTTCTGGTTGGTCGGGGCGCCTGTTTGGGGGGGGGGGGGACTGGGGGGACTAGCGTGGTCCTCCCCCCGTGCTACGTCCCCCCGGCGAAACTCCTCACTGTCAGGTGAAAAGAAGCGGCTGGCGAGTCCACATGTATGGGAGGAGGCATGCGGTAGTCTGCAGCCCTCCCCGGGTCGGCCGAGGGGGTGGAGCAGAGACCGGGACGGCTCGGAAGAGTGGGGTAGTTGGACGGGTACAATTTGGAAGAAAAAAGGGGAAAAAATCCAAAAAAAAAAAAAAAAAAGAATGTCATCTTCTCAAAATAATAATAAGATAAGAGACGGGTCCTTTTCTGGATCTTCGCTCACTTCGGTGTCCCACCGTCCCACTGCAGTCATACGTTCATAGCCTGTTACTCAAACAGCGTGCCAGTCATGAACACTTACTGAGAAATATGAACCCCCGGCGTTTAAATTCAAAGCTTGTCAGATGTTCAGAACAATGTATTGTCTACAAGGGGGTTGAAGGGGTGGTCTCTTTTTCCTAGAAAGTCAAACCAATTCAAACTTTCATAATTGCATTTCCTTTGCATTTACGTTAGGCCACTGGAAGTTTGATTTGTCATTTGTGAGCCAAAATTTTTTTAATTTTTTTTTTTTTTATTATGTCCATTCCCTTCACCATGGGCTGGAAAAACCATTATCATCTTTTGTCATTGCATGTTCTTGCGAGACACAATAAAGCAAGAGTCATGTAATGAATGTCAAAACACTTCCATCAGATATTGTGAAATATGGCTTCAGAAGACCCATTCAGAAGAGATAATATGATAATTTGATTTCTCAGATAGGCTGGACGGAAATGCCTTGTCTGGGCATTTTGAAAAGCAGAATCCATTACTTGTTCTTAATTCAGCCTGGCATAAATTAAAGGATTTCTGCAGGCCATTAACTCATCCATTAATACCCAGGGTCAGGATTATTGAAGCCCAGGGTAAGGCAATATGGAGGGCTATTTCTTCGAGATGTGTCATCTAATGATTACAGTTGGGTTCTGAGTCCTCTGCCATTAATTGTGAAATTATCCTCTCCTTTTACTTCTGATAAACCGCGGGGAAAGATAATAGTCACACGGGTAGATAATCCTGTTGCAAAAAAAAAAAAAAAAATTAATTTCCATTTCATTTGTTTTGTTATGTTTCAGGCAGTTTCAAGGCAGCGGTTGATTGTTTCGGAGGATATGAAGTGTAAGAACGGGCGGGGGGGGGGGACTACTGAAAGGAGGTGTAAAATTAGGTTTGCGTCAGCACAAAATTGAAAGCCGCTGAGCTATTTTTAATTTAGAGCGCTTTTATGATGAAGCTCGCCTCAGATGCGGAGGGGTATGAAGAGATAGAAACACGGGCTGAGCAGTCCCGGTGTGCGCACGTGTCTAATTGTCCTTGTTGTCGTCAAACACTTAATGTGGAGCCGTCTAGTTTTTCTTGTTGCACTTTCATTTTTATATATTTTGTTTTTCCTTGCATCGTAGGGGGGTGCAAGAAAATACCGATACGCTCGAGTACCGCGATATCATCTTTTGTGATACTGTATCGGTTCTCAGAACTGCTACATCAGTTTTTTATTGTTTACATGTAACATTTTGCGTTGTGCGTAACCCCACGACTGCTAGATGACAGTGGTGTAGCCATTTGACTCTTCCACTCCAATGCAACGACGTAAACTGAGACAGGAAGTAGCATAAGCACAAAGAGCACGGGCCTGTGAAATCACAATATAATCGCCTTACAGTATCGCGACATATTGAATCGTAACCCCTGTATCGTGATGCGTATCGTATCGCCAGATTCTCGCCAATACACAGCCCCCCCCCCAAATGAAACAAAATAAAATATCTCGATATCCACATGGACATGGAAGCTGTAAGGGTCGTTGTAATACCGCTGTCTGTTCGCAGCCGAGGTTGGCCCTCGTGTCCTCAGCATCTGTGTACTGACTTGGGAGCAGCGTTAAGAGGAGATGAAATTAGGGGAAATAAAAATCATATTAAAGAATATTACAGCCTAACAGCCATTAGTCTTAAGCTTCCTGTCAGCTTTTGATGGATTCCTCACTTAGTTCAATGAATGGTCTAACGACGTTGATAAAATCACTAGCAGCCAAATCTAAAGCCGGGGTATTCCACCCACGCCGGCGTGCATGCACGGTATAGGTACACCATCGACCACCATCTTTGTCACAGTCCGTACAGTACTAGGCGAATGTACGCTTTCATCCCCTATAGAAAATGTGTGGGATTTCAAGAGACCACGTAAGATCATAAATAAACAAATGCACGAGCGCGCTAAAACCCATCCTTTGCACACCTCGCTTCAATAGCATCCTCAGAAACATAAGCGTGCATGCTGTCTTGGACATTCTGAGAGGAATTAATCTTATAAGCAGATCTTGTCTCGGTGCACGCTCCGTAATCCAGGTAAGGAAATCCCGGGGAGTTGAATCGGCTCGTCTGGACCCGGCGTTTAGCGGGAGAGCAGAGCTTCCTCGTCAGAAGGGATCCTGACACGCACATGCACAATAGATGAGCCGTATGGATGCTGGCAGCCTATGAATACAAAAGCTGGACCTGCGAGAGAGTGGCGCTGAGAGGGACTGGAAATCCTTCAGTATTCACTGACCTCTTTGCTATTTCATCCACCCTCAACTATTTTTCTAGTTTGGGGAAAACACTTTCTATCACTGTCAGGTTGGGCAAGGATAAAACTCTCTCTGCGAGAGGATTAGCTGTCTGCCCGCTCCACCGCTGTACTGCAGCAATAAAACACAGGCTCGCACTATCTGGCACTGCTCCCCCCCACCCCCCCACCCCCACCCCCGCCCTGAGTTTACAAGTAAAATTGGGGATCAGATTTATTTTGCTTTCATAATTTTAATAGACAATAACTCCCGCTGTGGTAAAATATCAAACCGTGGCCAGTTCACGCAGACACACCGAGGATTTATAACGGCGGACTCAAAAACGCACAACACAGAAAGTCGTTCTCTTCTTAAGAGGCTGATGGGAAAGAGATTTTTTCTTTCATAAATAATCATCCTTCTTTACTTGCGCTATCATAAATTATCCCAAAATGAGCTCTCTGTTCCTTTTTTGATTTCAAAATGTTGTGGTAAAATGTACAAATAATGTGACATGTTCCCCCCGCACCCTGCAACGTGACGGTGCAAAAAAAAGATATGAAACCATTCAATCTATTTAATTAAGACAGCTTAGTAGTGGCACCCGGTTGCAGGGTGTTTAAGCTAATTACTGTATTAATTACAACATTAATTAAATGACATAATTGCCTTTCAAAACAATGACTCCTGTATCCCTGGTAAGGCAAGGGTTAATTTACTGTGGAACCGGGCATACATTATTTACATGCTCGGATGAATAATACATTTAAGAAGTAGGCTTATAAATTTACTGGCACACACACGCACACACGCACACACACGCACACACACAAAAGCAAAGCTTAGAAGCTAAGCAAGGCTGATTTAAATGTCTGTCTCAAAAGAATATTATTTGAGTTGTGGTTACACCACAGCGGGGTAAATACGCTCCTGTGGCGTCTCCGGGAGACTCAGGGGACCCCGCGTTTCCCGTTTAAGGAAATCCTGTGTGCGACTTCATGATCCCTGACACCAGGCAGGCAAACTGTGTACAGTGTGTCAGATTAGAATATCCCCCTCAAGTTCAACGTATCTCGTCTGCCCGCGCTTGAATATTTACCGCCGCCATTTGACAATCGTTGGGTAAGCTAGCAACATCGTCGCCTCGGCCACCTCGTTTATTGGCTGGTGTCATTCATTCATAATCAGGATCATTCATTTACTTATTTATGCAGTCATTTATTATTTATTTATTTGCACGGGATGATGTAAATGACCTTGGCATTTATCCTATTTACTGTCCATCTGATCAGTGCAATGTTGATCCATACCAGATCGGTCGAGGCTCCATACCGGATCGCTCGAGGCCCGGGTTAACGACGGCCGCCGTTGGTGCTGTGCCCTCACAGGATACCGATGGAAACTGTAAAATCCGCCTCGGCGACCCCTGAGAAACAGGGAACAAGCTGAAAGAAGAAGAAGAAGAAGAAGACTGACCATCTACTGTGGCACACTACGGCCGTTCCCAATGTTTAACACGTGACCAGTTCTTGTTTTGCTGTACGCTTCGTATCTCTTGCCAAAGCATGCTGAGAGACTTTGGGTAAACAAAACTGAGTGTGTGTGTGTGTGTGCATGTGTGTGTGTGCACGTGTGTGCGTGCGTGCATGCATGTGCGTACGTGCTCTTTTGCAGTTTCGCATTATGTCATTGCAGATGTTGAAGTGCACATTGCTACGTGGAAGAATATCTTGCAGCTCCCCCAAAACAACAAGGAACCAGGAGGTGAGCCAAAGTTGTGGAAGGTAGAGCTGAGAGGAAACCGTGGCATGCCAAAAAACACTTTCAATTTTCCTGGAGGAGACGTACGAAGAAGGGGGGAAAAAAATTATATCTCAGTCTGACGAGTGACTAATCAAGGCGAGCGAAATGGTGCTGCAATAAATTACTCCACTGTGAAATAAACCACACAAACAGACTGATGATAATAAATGTAAATTATTTCTGGGAAGAAATTTTCCTGGTACATGAGTAATACGAACCATCAGGAAGGAGTCTTCCTTAACATTAATTACAGAAAATGACAAGTGAGCTGACAAGTAGGAAGGCTCATTATCTGAAAACATATTCACAACTTCGCAATTTGCCCAAGATGGACTCCAGCTAAATTAATCTCCTTTCTTTGCATGAGCCCCTTCTAATTTTCATGTTATTAACAGGTTTGCAGTATCACTCAGTGCTTGTCACCCTAATCAGGTTTTTCAGCGTGTTCGGGAAACCGTGGTGTCATTTGAAAAGGATCAGGCCTCATAATGTGCTCTCCATCACGTGTCTGAATCTACAAGGTTGCTTTTAATAAGGTTCCTTAATCATTTCTTTTTTTGCTCAACTTTTGGCCTGGTTGGCTTCTATTATCACTCTTTTTGTGGAGAGGGACCATTAAAAGAAGCGATGGCTTATCTACTAGAGAGAGGCAGGGGGGGAAAAAGTCCTTGGGTCACGACGTGATTAAAATTTCATATAAACCCTTCTAACCTGTGTGGAGATGTGGTCACATGCAATGTTCTTCTGATCTTAAACCGAAACGTAAATAGGAGGAAAGGACCACCCCCTTCCCCCAAAACAACAACAACATCAGCAACAACAGCAACAACAATAACAACATTATCAGCAACAACAGCAACAACATCAAAGAAGCTAGAATCAGTTCATCTGGATACAACGTTTATACGTTGTATCCAGATGAACTGATTCTACCTTGTTTGATTTTCTTACCTGGATTATTGAGCATGCATCAAGACAACAACAACAACAGCAACAACATCAAAGAAGGTAGAATCCGTTCATCTGGATACAACGTTTATACGTTGTATCCAGATGAACTGATCCTACCTTCTTTGATTTTCTTACCTGGATTATTGAGCATGCATCAAGACAACAACAACAACATCAAAGAAGGTTGAATAAGTTCATCTGGATACAACATATAAACATTGTATCCAGATGAACTGATTCAACCTTCTCTGATTTTCTTACCTGGATTATTGAGCATGCATCAAGACAAAAACAACAACTACTACTACTATTACTACTACTACTACTACTACTACTATTGTACTTTATGCACGAATCAAAAAGATAAGTCTTTTGAGTTGATCCATTGACACAGAATTGTAAACAGTGAACTGAAAACAGGCTTTGGGGATTTTGGGAACTGAAATGATTTTGGGAGCGTTCATAATCAAATAAACATTATTTCATTCCTCGGTTTGCAGCTGCAGACCACAAAATGACCTTTTGTGTTCCATAAAATCATGCTAAGCAGCGTCATGGCAAAAAATACAGTCTTGCATTCACTGTCAGTGTACCATTCCCAAGTGTTTGTGTTGGGATGAATTATATCATACCGACGAGTCTAGATTTGAACTTTAGAAGAGGAACCAAGTGTGCACACAACCGGAAAAAAAAAACATTTAGGAAAGAGAGGCAAGTTAAGAGAAATAAGATAATTATTGGGAGCATTTCAATCTGCAGATCTCACTCTTTTGTTCTAGATTCCATATCTGAATTAGCCCTAATAAGAGGAATAACGCACTGAAAAACACTTTTTGACATGTGCATCTCATATAAATGTGAATCGTATTCTCAAGCAAAAGCTGAAGCTTGGAAAACAACCATAGTGACTCGCAGTACAAGGTTTCACTATGCCAGTCCCAATACTTGGAGAGCTTTAGGTTTTTAATTGTTGGCTGAATGTTCGACGGACTTTTGGGTTTTGTTTTTGTTTGTTTTGTTTTTGTTTGAGGCACTAAAGCTATTACCTCTAAATATTTAGAGAGAACATTTGTTTTCATGTGAAAGAGTTTAAATTATTGCATATATTGTTACTCGTGCATATGTTTCTGTTTTCCTCAAAGTATTCTGCAGGAATCCACTTGTGAATTCATCCAGCGTATACATCCAGTAGCGTACCATCCCATGCAATCCACATTAACCATAACAATTGTAAGTGATGTTGTGAGTTTTGTCTTGCTTGAATTAATAAATCACAGAAAATATGAGATATCTGCATGCTCAAAATGTAATCTGCAAATTTGCCGTGCTGCAAACCCAGTTTAATTCACAGGTAGCCTCATGATAGCTGAAGCAGAAACGCAATATGTCATGCAAAATTAGTTCACAGAGAATAAGTTTCAGGGGGAAGCAAAATGTTATGAGGGAGTCCGTGATGGCAGAGGCAGCTTTATCTCTGCTGCTCTCTCACACACTCTCTAATTATATTTCACAGATTGCACTACAATGGCTGCTGGTAACCTTTAGTGGATAGGCTTTTCAATAATGCAAAGTACACACTTTCATATCTATTTTTTTTTCCAACTGTGCTCCCCATTTATTAATTCACTGAACACAATAAAACAAAGACTAGAAATAATGTTCTCCTTTACTTAAAAGCCCCCCAACAAGATAAAAAAACCAAAACAACAACAGCAACACAAAAGCTGTTATAAAGAATGGGATTCCATGCAAACCAACAGCAGAGCGTCGACGCCACCCGTTTTGCAAACACACTTGGATAATGACTGTTAAACTGCATGGGTGAAACAAATGTTTGTTCTTACACCTCTGGTTTTTTCCCCCCAATTATCTGTTTGTTCACTAAACATCAGCATCTCAAAAGCATAAATCGCCAACAAAATATGTGTCACTTATAGCTCTTACTCTATTGTTACACTCATATTTCTTGTGGTTCTGTTGATTTTGTTGTTTGTTTGTTTGTCTGCAGTCCAGATGAACACACATTGTTTAGCGTGAAGACACAGCAGACACGTATTCCTGGAGGGCCTGTGAGCTGACAGTTATTTTCCAGGGACAACTGGAAACCACCCCCACTATTGAACCAGAGATCATAGGCATGGTGAGGCGTCAGTGGTTATACACAGTATAAGTTTTAAAGTCCTTTTCATCACTTTCAAAGCTCTTTGCTCATGCTGCTGACTACGGCTGAGAATTATTTCAACCGTACAAAACACTACGAGATCCCTTTGGTACTCGACCAATAGCTCTTGCTAATTCAAAGGAGTAAGGCTAAAGTTGAAATGGAATCATGCTTTTTACTGTTGTCGCCCCTAAATTATGGAGCTAATGTAGTACATTTCAGGGGTTAAGAAATATGAAAAATAAGAATTTGGGAATAACTAAGATAAAATACAACCTAACCTGAGAGGCATCATTTATTGACAAGCACCCGGGCCAGAGACGAGATCTCAACACCCCTCCCAGAAAGATTTGGATGGCGTAGGCCAACTTGGTCTCATACTCATATGTTGGCTTATACGCTAAATAAAATGCTCTGTTGATCCAAATCAGCTATGGCAAGTGCTACAAGGGATTTTTAATTGAATGATAATTGTATTAAATAGTTGTTTTTAATGGAGCGTGCACCTCAATAATTATTTCCCCTTAAAGAACCTATAAGCCCTGGGCAGGTCTTTGTAGCTGCAGGCCTTTGGATAGCTTGTAAATGCTCAAAAAGACACTGCTCTGCAACGAGACTTTACAAAAATCTCTTTAAAAAACATTTTTTCCAACTTTGTCCATAATTAGTTAGCTAGGCATCATACTTTGCTGTAGCTCCATTGTAAACAGAAGTACTGTGAAGAAAGCCTTTTTTGTCTGTTATTGCTGTAATATCTAAAACTACAGTACTGGAATATTTGAAATCTCGACCAGCATAGCATGCACTAAATCCCATTTCATCTTAATTTAAGGGGGGAGTAATGTTTTCTAAATCAACAGTGCTTCACCCTTACGGTTTCAGTGGATATCCAGTGAATCAATGTGCACCACATTCATCTCAATAAGCACACAGCTTGTTCTTCTTTCGGCTTGTTCCGTTTCTCAGGGGTCGCCACAATGGATTTTTCAGTTTCCATCGGTACCCCGTGAGGGCACAGCACCAGTGGTGGCTGTTATTAACCTTGGCCGTGACTGCTCACGGATGGAGCCTCGACCGGCCCAGTATGGTCTTGTCAATCCGCATTATGACTTGGCGAAATTTTACTTCAGATGTCCTTCCTGACACAACCACTAACCCTGTGGATGGGAGCACAGGTATAAAGCGCTGGACGCCATCCCAGTATTCATGGATTTGCACCCATGCCTGTCTCAATAACCACACATGATCCCAGATATTTTTCGTACGGGGTATCCGCCTTATTCCTAGCCCCCATGATACCTTGCGTGAATTATGGGCGCGACTTCCGGCGCGTTGTCACTGAACCGGAACCGGCATTTTTCATGATAACGGTACGCTAACCATCTTTCTTAGAGCGATTTGTATGGCGTCTCATTCACTCATGAAGATCTAGCCAGCCAAATTAGCTAATGATGTGGGAACACAACCCCACGGGAGCTCAAAAAGGGTGAAATAAGAACACCTTTGCCGTCCGTAATAGATGGTTGGGAAGATGACGTGAAGATGTGGCCTCGTGTCACGTACGGTAGCATTTTTAGCTATTTTGTTGAGTCCGGTACCTGTGATGGTAAGGCGATGAGCAATTTAAAAAGCTCGGAGGCGTACCAATATCTACACAGCAATAAAGTCGACCGGGTGTCATTTAAGGATGTTGGAAACGACCTTGTCTACCTAAAAGCAGTTAAATGTCCCTGGCAAGTAAACATTTCAGGTCACCTGCCTGTCACCGTGGCAGACAGGGTTTTCTTATACTAATAATATTTTTAAAAACAAAGCTTAAGTTAAGAATAGTCAGGGATAGTCAGATTCTGAAAACGGGGGGGGGGCGTGGTGTAAAGAAAGCTAGCAAACTAGTCGACATCACATTAGCTTACCTGCTGTGACATGAAGAGTCCTGATGAGTCGGTGTCTCTTCTTCTCAGGTGGCCTCTCGTAACCCAGAAAAAGTGTTGGGTGAGGCTGATCCAGCGTTGGCTTCTTATCAACAAAGTGAAACCAGCAAACATGAAGAGTCTGAGAGGGCTTTTTAAGTTTACGTTCTTTAGCCAATTTCTTTTTGCCTCGTCGTCTTGTGGGGGGGCGATGGAAAGTGTACCATCGCTGACAGGAACAGTCTGATTTAGTTTTAGGTTTATGATTGAAGCACTTCCGTTTAAGCCACTCATTAAGTCTCGTGTGGTTGCATGTACAGCCACGAACAGCACATGCTGTCCCCGAGCTCCGTAACGACATTTTATATGTAGGTTAGCAACTTTTACCGTCTTTCGTTTTTTTTTTTTTTTTAACACGAACAGCTAACACTTCTTTAGCCAAATCTGCCTCCGGTCTGTGATACTGCTTCCGCCGAACACCGGAAGTATTACCCATAATCGTTTCCCCATTGACATCCTCCCCGGCAGGGCGGTCGAAAAACAACCTCTCTTAACGGCTCGCTAATATTTTTTTTCTAGGATGAATCCGGAAAGTTCCCGCCCTCAGGCGGGACTGACAGGCAGATCGGGCCAATCCTGTTGCCTGAGGGCGGGAACTTTCCGGATTCATCGTAGGGAAAAATATGAAAAAAAATATTGGCCAACGGCTCTGCCCCCCCCAGGAAACTCGTGGATATGAGAGATTACGCGAAATTGACTGCTGCCAGATCCTAAATGAACGGCGGCTTTTACTTTGACACGGAAGGAAGTGGAGTTTGGCGGTTGTTGCGCATAGACCACGAAGAAGAAGAAAAATCGTTCACGACGACGACGAAGAAGAAGAAGAAGAAAACGATCGCTCATGACGAGAGAGACGGAGTGTGGCGTGAACTGCGCATGCGTGGTAGTTGAGCGCCAACTGGTTTTCAAGCTAACGGCACAATCATCAGGAAGCTCGACAGTTGAAATAGATAAAACACAAAAGACTAAAGAAGATTGCTGTTTGAGCTGTGCCATACATTCCCTGTGGTTGGTTAAGGCCTTTCTCAAGTTTGGGCAGAAGCTGAAGCAAATTTCCCTAAATAACTTGACAATGGCGTTTGACTTCGTGTTTTCCACGGAAACGACAAAGACGAAATGGCCAGATGACCAATCATAACCAACATGGCGGCTGTGGTAAGCATTGACCCTTTAAGATATGGTTGGACCAAAGCTACACTTCGGAGAAGACGCCATAACATTACAGAGAGAGTCATTTATAGAAGCCTTTACTTATTTATCTGTCGCTTTGCTATTTATTGGCTGTAAACTGCTGAGAGGAAGGGAATGGAGAAGTCTAGCTAAGCTGTTGCCTGGTGTCTGTTTTGGTTTTCCTATAAGCAGTTCACAGTCTGCGAAAAAAGACAAGCTTATCGAGGGAGTTTGTCTTGTTTTAAATCTCCCGGACTTATTTTGAAATATCACTGTTTAGATTTTCTTACCCCACTGGCAGATGTTGTTGCTTGCTTCAAGAGAGTGATGCTGTTTCATGACACTAAGACTTGTTTCAATCTAAACTTTTGATTTTTTGTTTGTTTTAATATTTCCTTCCCTGTTCAGTGAAAATTCCTTATAGCAAGTCTCCAACACCGATCAGCCAAAACCACTGACAGGTAAGTGAACAACGTTGATTATCTCATTACAATGGCACATGTCAAATGGTGGGCTATATTAGGCAGTAAGTGAACATTCAGTTCTTGAAGTTGATGTGTTGGAAGCAGGGAAAATTGGCAAGTGTAAGGATCTGAGCGACTTTGACAAGGGCCAAATTGTGATGGCTAGACGACTGGGTCAGAGCAGCTCCAAAACAGCAGGTCTTGTGTGGTGTTCCCGGTATGCAGTGGTCAGTACCTACCAAAAGAGGTCCAAGGAAGGACAACCGATGAACCGATGACAGTGTGACGGGCGCCCAAGGTTCATTGATGTGCGTTTACCTGGGGAAGAGATGGCACCAAGATGCACTATGGGAAGAAGGCAAACTGGCAGAAGCAGTGTGATGCTCTGGGCAATGTTCTGCTGGGAAACCTTGGGTCCTGACATTCATGTGGATGTTACTTTGACACATACCACCTACCTAAATATTGTTGCAGACCAGGTACACCCCTTCATGGCAATGGTATTCCCTGAAGTCAGTGGCCTCTTTCAGCAGGATAATGCACCCTGCCACAGTGCAAAAATTGCTCAGGAATGGTTTGAGGAACATGACAAAGAGTTCAAGGGGTTGCCTTGGCCTCCAAATTCCCCAGATCTCAATCCTATCGAGCATCTGTGGGATGTGCCGTAAAAACAAGCCTGATCCATGGAGGCCCCACCTCGCAACTTACAGGACTTAAAGGATCTGCTGCTAATGTCTCGGTGCCAGATATCAGAGGACACCTACAGAGGTCTTGTGGAGTCCATGCCTCGACGGGTCAGAGCTGTTTTGGTGGCATGAGGGAGACCTACACAGTATTAGGCAGGTGGTTTTAATGATTTGGCTGACCGGTTTGATTGTGAGACATGTTTGCTTTCTTGAAACAGGCAATATCATCTGACAGTGGGGCAAGAACAATTCACTAGCAACATCCGGAAATATATATTATGAGACTTAAAACGTGATAAAGTCCCTCTATAAACTCGTTTTTTGCAGTGTAATCCCATATTTCTGTGATTATAGTTAGTTAGTTAGTTAGTTAGATAAATAAACAGCCTCATTATTGTAATTCAGATAACATGAATGTGAAAGTAATCATGACAATAAACTAGGTTTAATGCAGGCATGTGATTACTGCAGCTAATTTCACTCTTGCATTGCTTATCACAGTCGGTGATAAAACCAGTTTGAGTGAATTCACTTCCTCTCACCAGTAACATTATAATAACATCACCCCAAATTATTGTCAAATATGAAACCAACATTTCTGTATTTGCATTGAACCTAAACACCACATCCATCCATGCATTATCTATACCTATTTATCCCGGCCAGGGTCCCGGGGATGCTGCAGCTCCAGTCCATCGCAGGGTGAACACAGACATACAACCACCCACACTCATATTACAACCATATACAAATCAGACCAAATCATGTCATGGTTGCTACCTGGACCTAAGTGAGATAGTGTGCTATTATTAGAAAATAATCAGAAATGATTGTTTTCACAGTAGGCATGCTTTGGCAACAGAGAGCAAAAAAAAAAAAACCCCACACACACCATGTGTGTTGAGGCTTTGCCAGTGGTTTCAACATGCCTGCAAGGCCGTTGTGCTGTGTGGACCTTGCCCATCTGCAAGAATGCACATGGGTGGAACATGCAGTGCTCTGCTACAGGGCATGAAAATGTGAAGGTGCTGGACAGAGGCCCGAGGCATCAGTTGACAATCTTTTCTGCATTCGGTTGACATTCTTTGGAAGCTACATGAGGTTGTGTGAAAAGCCAGGGCCGTATAAAGACCTTAAGGAAATGTTGACCTTATTGAAATGAAGATGTTTGCATGAGAAAGACGGGTAAATCAGCCATGTACACAGGACGCAAGGATGTCACAGATCTAAGTGTAAAGGAGAGATAAAATGTGAAGATTTTTGTCCAAAATGAAGTTTTATTAGGAAACAAAGAATTTGAGATTGCATAGCTATTTGGATTTCGGTCATGTATTCGGATGAACAAGTGCATTGTTTCTATGCAGCTAATCAAAGTATTACAATGTGGAAGCTACGTAGCAACATAGAAGCTAACATATTAGGAGTGGTTGTTTGAGGAGTCGGGAGGTAACAATAAGAGACGGAAACAATGGCGTCACATTTCGCCATCTTTCATATAATGACACATCCATAATCTGGAAAATGAGGGTGATTGCTCTCTTACATTTCTCTGAACTTAACTTGTCATCGCTCTCTCATTTTTAACAACCCAACCAAAACCCAAGTCCACCCTGTTCCCAGCCACTCTAAAATCCATCACCACACATCTCTGTCAGTGGCAGAGAGACTGGGAGTCGGGTGCACTGAGTTGTCCCCGCTCACACAAGCACCAGTGGACCTCCGATGGGGAAATGCTTGGCTGCAGAGGAACCTGCACGAAATTAAATTCTCCACTTGGCTGACTAGGGTGACTCGTCCTGGTCTGCCGGCCTGTTCCTTCATTATTCCTGGGCTGATAACTGACTGAACGGGATGTCTTGTCTGTTTAATGCCAGCTCAGCTGCTTCATGGGAGGAACAGGCTTGTCACTCCCCGCTATAACACACTGTATTACCACCCCCCACTCCATTTATTGGGCTCAGATTTCGTACGCCCGTCAAGCAGCCCTGTTTCTCCCCCAAAGACACATGCAATCCAGCAACGTTTACCCCTTTTGCATCTTTTAGGAAGCTATTCCCGTTTGGATTTTTCATTTAAATGTCATTTAGAATAGCAAGGATTATCTGGATAGGAAGCAAAAACAGATTACCTTTATTCTAGCTTTTCCAAACTACGTCTAGACCTCTATAGATATCATTGTATTTATTTTTATTTTTACTTTGATGAAAATCAATTTGTGTCTTTTTCTGGCAAAGATTCTTCCAGTATCTTACACATGTTTTACAGTGCAAATATTCAATCAGCAAGAATAATAATAAAATAAAAAAAAGCCCACTGACCGTAGCAAAATTCTATTGCGGAGATTGCTGGTGCTGGAGCAAACAGTAAGTTTTGGTTCCCTGCATTCATGAGCATTGAGTTAGAAGTTTCTGCATGAGGAGGCTGCATGATTGAACGTTGTGATATGGAAACACGGCCAGGCAGCCATTGTCAAAGACATGGCTCGCACTTGACCCAAGCACTCAGCCCCTAACACCCTCCCTCCCCCTGCAGTCGGTCCAGAAATGGCTTTCTTCTCTCGGCTACAGCGGCTCTGTGGCATTTGCAGAATGAAAATGAATATATTCCTCACCTCATGCACTGATATGCGGCGTGCTAATGAAAATTCATCGCCTTAATGTGGGACTTAAAGTGCACATGTTGGTGCTGAGTCTTTGGCGCTCATAAAGACTAATCAATGGAAATTTCTATTGTCTTATTGGCACACGGCCGCTCAACGTACAGCGGAAGGCCTAATCGAAGACTTGCATTAGGCCAGTGTGCAAAACCATGCCAAGTCCATGGTGAATAGCAATAAGCATTAAAAAAAAAAAGAAAGAAAGAAAAGTGAAATCAGTATTTGGAAGTCATTAAACATCCAACGCCCACTCCTTCTGTGTAACCGCAAAGCCAATAGCATTGTGGGACAAAATGTTTTCCAATGTGACAATTGATTGCTGTTTGAGGTAGTTGTTGGTTGATTTCATAATTGGTATAATTTTTCACAAGTACATGAGTGTCATGCCATGATGGGCTCCAGAATCCAGGTCCTAATGCAATAGCCCTTACTTCAACCCTAAGATCAATAATGTATTAAAACCAAGTGCTTATTGAAATAATAGAAGAGTTTTGCTGGCGACGCGAGGCGAGGGAAGAAAAATGCACCGAAGACGTGTGTCTGGCAGACGTGCAGTATGAAGTGCGTTGTTTTCTTACCGGCATATTTTACAGAAGAAGAAAAGGGCAGGAAAAGTCTTGGTGATGGAGAAACTTTTTACTCTACGGTGGGTTGTTGACATACGCCATCATGAACCAACGACCGTTCATCATCACCGCCGTCCTCAGTTCCGTAGCCTACGGAGGTCGTGGGAGCACAGCTGATGCCTCAGCAAGTCTTGGGTTGGGTCATCATTGTGTTTCAGTAGGGGGGAGCACCTGGTGGTCCCGATCCCCTCTCCAGGTATGGATTGGCCGTTGGTTCACAGAGGAACTCGTCTCCGCTCTTTGACGGGTTTTGTTTTTAGCCCTGCTGGGTGTCCACACACCCTCCTCACAACAACCCAAGGGTCGAAGTGGGGGGGTGCCGGTTTAGTCGCCGACGAGCCGACGGTTGCAGTTTAACGTCGTACCCAGGACCCAACATGCAGTTAGGAGCACTTACTTGTAAAAAGAAATGGACCGGTAATCAGGATCTGTGGGGGGAAAAAACACTGCAAAATACACATTTGATTGTTTTTTTTGCTCTGTTTGATTGGAAGTCACTGTGTTGATTAGGTAAAAAAAAATAAAAAAATCCACGCTACTTCTTCATACTCATGCCTGATCAGTATATAACATTTGGCAATCTGCGGTTCCCTGCTGCTATCTCTTCCTGTTGGATCTTGCTGTTTTGACAGTGTTTGAGAGAGGAACACTCTGTGAGGTGTCAGGTGAAGACTATATGTGACAGATTTGGAGGGGAAAATCAAGAGAAAACAAACAGGCAGCTAAATGCCTGGGAAATGTCTCGGCGCTCAGACAGGAGGTGATAAGTGCTGTTGACGTGGACATGACAAGCTAGCAACAGTAAACCTCGGGACACGCGGTCCCACTGGAGGCCCGGGAGTGGACACGATTCTCAATGACTGCTGAATGTGCTAAACAGCCCTTATGAAGAGAATTAACCAATCCCCGCTCCCCCCACCCCCCCCCCCCCGCCCCACGACCACCCTGCACACACATACGAACACACACATGCGTGCACGTGTCCATGCACGCGCACACACACACACACACGCTTCATCCAGCCCTTTCCAGTGTAAGGTCTTTGATGTTCCCCTTTTTCTGCTTGGCAGTCAGCTTGGGTTTTGATCACGGCTTGATGCCGCGTGACATATCTGATACATATTATGAAAGCGATACAAGCCCTCATAGAGCGGCGGCGTGTCTTCCAACTTTAACTGCTGAAGAGAGCCAAAAGGAACAATGACAGCACAGCATTTCCCCTCCACGTCGGCTTGGAAGGATAAATAAATAAATAAATACCCCCACCCCACCCCACCCCACCCGTTAAGCAGCCGTGCAAGTCGCTGTAATATTCAAAGTTTCCTCACGCCGGTCCTCGGCGAGACTCTGAGAGAGGGGGAGGGGGGAAAGCGGCGCTTTTATTTATCCTTGATTGTACAACGCATCAGAAGCACCGGGGGCTGTGCTTCCTTACAGTTAACGCGTGGCGCGCCGTGGCGAGGTCCGCCCACTTGGGAGCGAAGGACGCGCTCTCGAAATTTCCATATTTGCACACACATCTTTGCACTTGCTCAGCACGAGCGCCCGTTAAACCGGCCCAGTTCTGCACATCTGGCTTTGCAGAGGCTCTTCAGTAAAACTCCCAAGTATTCCCCACCCAGCGTCATGTAAAGCAGCAGCATGACCGCGCCACTTCCACCAGCACGATGCAAACTCATTGTCATAAAAACTGCATCTACCGAGTGGAGGCAGTGTAAAATGTTCAGTAGTACATGGATTTAGTATCAGTGCAAAGGGAAAACAATGAGATTGGTAATCAATAAGCTGTAATTCATCCTTTTACTATACCTTGGTAGTATTAGATTACGTCCCGAGTCCTGAGAGAGAAAATAGAGACCATGTGCCATGTGCGTGTGTCTAATGGTATGTTTAATTTACCTTGTATGTGAATTACCAGGGGGCAAAAAAAAAAAAAATCCCCAAATTCCCACACTGATTCCTGACTAACGGTGATCTCACACGGCATCCTTCTCCAGTCCCACCAAACCCATGTCTGCGGTGCCTTTAAAACGGATGCATATCATGGCTCGATATATGTGCAAATAATTGCATAGTGGATCAAAATTGGGATAAAACATTAGAATTACAGAACACAACTGTGATGTCTGCCCTCCTGGATTGCCGGATCATGAATATATATTGCATTATAAAGATGTGATGACATTTAGAGCAATCACATTTAACCCTCTTCTCCCGTGCCTCTGTTTCTCCTCTCTCCACTAATGCATTTTGCAGCAAGGGATGCATCTTAAAAGATTCAGGGAGAAATGTCAGCCGAGGCAGACAATGCTTCGGAGCTGGGGGTCATTTCAGACTGGTTTCTGAATTCTAGGGAGCACGCATACGGGGCGCTCTATCCTTCACGTTCCCCCCCCCCCCACCCCCCCGCGCTTCCCCCTTTTTTTCTATATTCCATTCTGTCTCCTTCCCCCTTCCTCTCTAAATATTTCTGTTGGTTTACCCTTGCCCGCGCAGCCGTGTTGTCGGAGGCGGCGCAGACAACAGCGCCGCGAGGA
Source organism: Lampris incognitus (assembly GCF_029633865.1). Lineage (NCBI taxonomy): Eukaryota > Metazoa > Chordata > Actinopteri > Lampriformes > Lampridae > Lampris > Lampris incognitus. The sequence goes on from NC_079211.1 coordinate 144,018,197, forward strand.
CGGCTTGACCAGTTGGGCGCTGTCTCCCACCTCATTACCAGATGCAAATGAAACGGGTACACATGTTTAATATTTAGTGGCAGCAGAAATGTCAGGCTGGCACGAGATGGAATTAAACAGCACTGTCAGCGCAAGTGAACTCAAAGCTTTCTCAGCTATTTCACTTCATATTGAGTTACTGTCACAATTTATTTCACAGCGGTGGGACGACCAGTGTGAAAATGCTCCGTGATGCCTTTAAGGATGGAGGAGGAATCGGGGAAGAAGTGTGAGGGGTATTGTTCTAATAACACTTTGCATTTATCTCCGACGAGCCTTTCCGACGAAGCTTTATCGTTTCGGCTTAATTGTTTATCGGGATTATTTTCCTCTCGGAGTTAAGTGTAATGGCATTTCCGCGTTGTTGGGTAGCACACGATTTAAAAAAAAACACACACACAACCGATGGAGAGATCAACCCATGCTCATGATGTCTGAAGTAACGTGGGTACTGTAATATCAAGTACGCCGGCCTGCTCAGCCACACAGCTCCCCGGAGGAGGGCTTTGGTTGAACTAATCCCAGTGATCCACACCCATATGAAATGTGTCATCCGGACCGCACCAACAAGAGGCGTTTGGGGGGGGGGGGGTTAAGCCAGATGGCTTTGCCTTTTTTGACAGCACGAAAATGGCGTTTCTTCAAAAGTTCAAAGCGGTTCGGGGAAGATCCTGTTCTTGGGAAAAACCATGGACCCCTCTCGTCTGCAGAAGACGGGCAGCCGCGTTCTGCGCCGCTCCCCTCGCAGCACAGTGCTGGCTATCGGACTCGGGGCTAAGGCAAATTAATGTTCATCCTAATCAGCGTGGCAGATAACACTGGGACCCACAGGGACCTAATTAAAGATACTGTACATGCAAGGTTTATCTTCACAGCACTAGCAATTGTCCCCACATGGCTTTGTCCTGGCAAACAGACAAGAGGGGTATTTTATTGCAGGCCAACGCTCCAAACGATCTGCGCCGCTATCGGATTTTCAGGACCAAAACTCAACCGGTGCGTTTCTGTTGGTCTTCAGCGGTTCTTCTTTCAGCCGCCGAAGGGATGTCCATCATATTGCAATGGGCGTGGAGGTGGAGGTGACATCAGGCATGGCCAGATCACAGGGACAGGCAACCTTGGAGGGGGGGGGGCGGGGGAACAGGGTCAATTTGTTGTGTTAATTGAAAGTACTAAAACGATACTACGGCGAATGGCTGAATGGAAAAGTTTGCCATTGACAGGCAGTCAATGAACTCCCACTGCCTTCAAAAAAAAAAGATGTAGAAGCTTTTCATTATTCCAAGGTGAGGGCTTTAAAACAGCATTTTAAATGTTACCCCGCTGTTCGAGATCATGAAAACCTTTAATTTTATGCAAATGAACAGCACGGAGCACAGGGCTTAATGTAAACGAATGCCTCTTTTGTGCGTCTGCAGGAGTGGGCTGGAGAGAGGGAGGCCAGGAAGCAAATTCCCAAGGATTCTTTAATTGCTATCTGAAATTATGTAAATCCCTCTGCTAGGCTGAGTGCAATTATCCAGCGCCTCTCGCTGCCAGCTTTACTAATGTCTAACAAAATATCGGTGGCTGACATTTAGACGTGGTAATGCAAATGAGAATTAATTTTTCTTCCAAGACAAAGGGCAGTTGAAAGATCACACCATTTCGTACAATAAAGGCTGAAAAGTAAGGTTTGCACGATGACAAAAAATGTTGATCATGAAGTGAGCCGAGTGTTGGAGCCCCCTTTTTGTATGTCGGTGAGGCACGTCACCAGTATTATATTCTTTATTCTTCAGTATTAATCTTGTTTCTCATCAACGCTATTGAGCGGTATGCTGCAAGCTATGGACCGTCATTTATGTGTGGACTGGAATTAATTGTGCCGCGTGCCTCATTTTTAGTAATGATATGAGGGACCCCTCCCCACCACCACCACCCATCGTTAGAGCACAGTCTAACAATGGCTGTGATGCTAGACTGTTTGGGGTACATTTTCTCATTTATCTCCCCAGGTACAGAGATGGATGTAGGCCAGGTACCACAGCCTGCTGAGGCTCCCCCGTGTGCTGCTCAGAACACCTGTCCTGCTGAGCGCCTGCACCCCCCCCAATCTTTACCAGGCCAAGGAGGAGCACCGTATCTCTCCATAACACCCCCCCTCCCCCCAACCCCAACCATAATCCCGGGGGGGACCGGAAGGAGCAAGATGGGGAGGAACCCAGGGACCCGCGTTCATGAGGAGATCTGCCGCCCAAAACGGCGTTTCTTAAGCAGAAATCAAATTACAAGCTGCTGACGTGGGGGGGCATTAATATTTTAATGTGGATACCGCTGGTTTGCATGCGATCCGCTGCTTCCACACCACAGCACTGAGCATTAAGTTAAAAAAAAACCATTGCGATACATCAACAAGTGGCTGTCTTCAGCGCCGCTGCTATGCTGCTACGCTGGCACAGTCTTGCAGAATGCGGTGGCCAAAACCAACCACACTATTGATCCGTGTTCGCAATATTACGCTGAAATTTCAGCTGTAGCCAAGTTACTTCTTATATTGTTGCCATGAGATGAAAAGCCGTGAGTATTTTCTCTTACATGGTCAGGGTCTACTTGACATCAACTGTTCTGCATCCTTAGCATGGCGATGCTGGGGGTGATGAACTGCGTGGTGTCTACTGGGGGGGAAAAAAAGATGTTTTAGTAGTTTGGAACTAAGTTACCGCACTATTTTCATAAACGACTCAAGAACACGAGTGTTTTACTGCTGGAGAAACTCGAGGAGAGCAAACCAAGGAACAATTTTAAACCCACTTCCCTTCAGTCGGCTCAGCTTAGTGTGGCCGTCATTTACATCAGTCTTATTTCCCCCCCTTTTTTCCCCTTGAAATTATTGTAAAAAACATTCAATGTGTTGATATTTTCAATACTCGGAGTTAATACTTTCACATGGACAGATCAAATTATAGGTTGCAAATATTAGGTGACGTGGCCTGTCCAGGGTGTCTCCCCGGCTGCCGCCCAGTGACTGCTGGGATAGGCTGCAGCATCCTGCCAACCCCAGTTGGGATAAGTGGCTTGGATAATGGATGGATGGATGGATACAGACTTTAATTCACTACTGTGAACTGTATTCTGTTTCAAATATGGCCCGTCCAATGGGAACTTTTACCACGCATGCTAAATGTTAGCTCGAGCACTGTGTCTACTGCTAATGTACTCCGGGGTGTCGGTATTTTCTATTGTATAACCCCCAAATGCACCTGATAACATCCCTTCTTCCTCTCCCTCATCACCTCATCTGCTAACCTCCATCTTCCTTGCCCCTCCACCACCCAGGCATCCATCAGAGGGGCTGTCATGGTAGAGGGGCTTCGATGCTTTCCTCCTGATGCGGCCATCAAGGCCCTCCATCTAACACAAGCCGACACATCATAATAACAGTAAGAGGCCTTTCCTGTCCAGTGTCATGCTTGGAGAGATTAGTTCCCCTCCACAAAACCCAGGTAATTTGCTTTTGCTGAAACACATTTGTAGATCGTATTCTTTCAGGTTAACTAGTTCACGAGAGGAAATGAGACACTTGAGGCACAGTATTTGCTCTTTTCATGCCATTATACCGTAAAGTACTTTTAAATACGTCCCAATCGGAAGCCTTTTTTCCCCTCTGATGTGTTTGCACAGCTGCATGCGGCATGCACACATGTGCCCACGGATGCACCCGTGCGTGACTCGTGTCGACGGGTCATGGTGTGAGCGTTTTGTCAGTGTCTTTGCATGGCGTGCATGTGCATGCATATTGTACCCGGGTGCAGCAACGCGGAGGTTGCAGTCATCTTACAGGAGCTGCTGAAACGGAAAGCACAATGCTAATACAGACACGTTTTGCTGTAAATGTTTATTTCAGCATTTCTTCTGATGCAGATGTTGATCGGCAAACGTATTCCAAAGGACGGTCGGTCGGTCGGTCGGTTGGCATCATCAGCTATGATGTTGGCCGCCGAAAAACACGCTCAACAACTGTCCGCCATTTCTCTGTCTCCTCACATGCTCCGATGGCTTCCGTTTTGCCCATTTTCGTCCAGTTTGAGATGTTGTCCATGTACGAGATTAGCGATACATGTTATTGTCCCTACTTAGTAGTTTTGACCATACTAAATCATATGAAGTGACAGACAAGCCAGCAAACTAAAGTTGTTTTATGATTTCCTTTCTTATTTTTGTCAGATTGTTGGTTCGGCTGAGTTGCAGATAGGTAACAACTTAGATAGTAAAGGTCGCTGGTTTAATGAGACCTTAACACATCCGTAGAGCTGAGTTTCTGTCTTGGAGGTTTCAGATTCGGTCTTTCGTAATGCCAAAAATGGAGGTGAGACCGATTGTTCCTGTCTTGAATCTGTTAAGTTAATTGAAAAGAAGACAAAATATTTGAAAGGGGTTCATTACCGTAGGTGACGGAAGGCACCTCCGTGTATGAATGGACTGTGTTGTGTGTCTTTTCACGTTTGCAGCACGATCATATTTCATAAAAAAAAATACATTTGAATTTTTATGTATGGAGTATGCAATATTCATGATAAACCGAATACAGTATGTAAATAGGTAACCTTTATTTATGAGCCCCCGCCAGACTCATACTCTTAAGCCCTGCGATGGATGATAAGATGGATAGATGCAAATGTTTATTAGGGGGCTATTTGTGTGGCCATGGGATGATTGATAATTAACAGCTTAATCTATACGGCGTGGAAGTCATAATTCTCTCTCCCGTGCTTTTTTCCCCCCTCCCCTTGACAAGGTCTTCTTTATAACTGAAAATAAATTACGATATTTGTAATTCTAAATAATGCCCCCCAAAAAATCCACACTCTGTCGTTCCTCTGAAAGCGAGAAGGAAAAGGGGCTTACTCATTTTTAGGTTTCTTCCTGCCCACATCACAATGTACTGCCCCACGGTGTAGAGAGAGGGGGGGGGGGGCTGAGAAGATCTAGAAATGTATTTGAATGAATCACCCGGGAAAGGGTCCGGAACTAGTCAAGTCTGTATCTTTTAGTCACACATTTAATCCTAATGCTACATCCCATTACATTCCCAGCCGGCAAGTGGCTCGGAATTACCCGTCTCATCCTCAAGGAGTCCTTTTCCTTTTTTGTTTAGAGAGTGGTTAGCATGCCAGAGATGCTCCAAATACAATTTTACATCCACTTATGGAAATCCATTGTTCCTTGAACATTTCCCCGTACAAACCAATATATGCTTTTCTAAGAGGTCCGAGACCTCAATTACATCAGAGGCGGTTTGTCCTGCTGCTCGGGCTGCCTGCTAAGAGGTCTGAACAACTGTGTCAATGCTACCCCCTTGTGACCGCTCTGCAGCAGAGGCCTTCTGCTGTTCTCCAGCTCTGGCGGCGATGCACCGGTCCTCCATCACTACACAAGAGGAAACTTAGAAGTGCAACACGGAGAATCTGTGACACTTAAGCTCAACGTTTCTATGCGGCGAACATTGAAATTGCATTTCATAACCCACATGAAATATTAAAAATGAGCTCATCTGATGTACAGTACACTGTTCATCACCGTATCACTATGAGAATATCTTCATATGCCGCCATTACCTTTGATACTGTGCATTATCCATCCATCCATTATCCAAACCGCTTATCCTGCTCTCAGGGTCGCGGGGATGCTGGAGCCTATCCCAGCAGTCACTGGGCGGCAGGCGGGGAGACACCCTGGACAGGCCGCCAGACCCTCACACAGGGCCGACACACACAAACACACATTCATACCTAGGGACAATTTAGTGATGCCGATTCACCTGACCTACATGTCTTTGGACTGTAGGGGGAAACCGGAGCCCCCGGAGGAAACCCACGTAGACACAGGGAGAACATGCAAACTCCACATATATAATACTATGCATTATATTACAAAAAAAAAAAAAAAAAAAAAAAATTTTTGGTAATATAATGCATGGTATTTTTTTTGTAATACTATGCATTTATATTACAAAAAACAACAACAAAAAATGTTGCCTTTGTGGCTTGCCATTCGTTTCGAGAAAACTGCCTGAAATTTTAGCCGTTTGAACTGCGGAGCGGCGAATCTTAAAGAGACGTGGATTAAAGAGAAGAGAGTGACGGGGAGACACTCTGTTTGCACAATGCAGCTGAGATATGACATCACAGCGCCTCCTGCATGTGCAGCATCCGCGGCTCTTTCATTAACACCGGAGATGCCGGGGAAAATCACTGCGCTAATGTGCAGACAGGCGTTATGTGTCCAAAATATGAGAGGGGAATACGTCGGGAGGCGCTCCTGCTGCTGTCAGCGTCCCGAAAAAGAAAGGGAAGGCACACGGGCTTCTGTTTTAAGGAGTTGAAAAGAAATAATTAGACACAGATATATATATATATATATGTAATGATGTAGAGCCACATGGCTCACTTGTCATGAGTGGCAGGATGAAAAAGGGCTGAATCCTCTGAACTGCAGTTTGCCATAGGCAGTTTCTTTTATTTCCTATGTTTGCTCAGCCTTTAGAGAGACAATAGTGGACATAAAAGTTGGAGCATGTGGTTTTCCTTTAAGGTTATTGAAGTGTAGTCTCGAGATGTGGCTAAAGGAAACGCTTTAAAAAAAGGCATGTAATTATAACGTGATTATTTACATGTCATTTACCTGCACTCATATGGCTGTTTTTGAAAAGTTTTTGAATATTAATACTCATTTATTGACTATTAATACTTATTTAACACCATACCGGGAAAATAATTATAATTTGAAACATAATGATAATTGCATTTTGCAGTAAAACATCTCCATACGTTTTTCTAAGCGCTACAGCATGTGGTCAAAATAAGGATAATGTAAAAAGTTTCTAGTCATTACCCAGCAGGCTGAGCAGCATTATGATGATGTTAGCCACATGCCACTACTGTCTGTCCGTGTCTGTGCTGAGATATGATCCCAGCTGAGTATTTATTAGACGTTTGGGATGACGTTTGAAGATGACATCTTCCATCAAGTCCAACAAAAAGTGGGAAGGGACAGATAATCAATCAGCGTGGATATGTCAATAGTAATAAACAGTGATGCTGCCTGCTGAGGATAATGGTCGAAAATCATGCCAGAAAAAAAAAGCACCCCACACTACGTTCAAGCTGCTTACATCGAGACATGACAGCACCCCCCCCTCACCCCCATTATTGTGACCATCCGCTGTGCATTTTTTCATATTTAACAAAGAAAAATGTGTAAAAAAAAACCCAAGTCCATCTTTTGGCTCAAAGCCTGCATATCTGCACTTTATATGAGAATAAGAGACTCGGTGCTTTACACGACGTGGAGTGCCAGCTCGGGGAACGTTCCCGCTCCATAACTCACCCTGCTCTTATGTGGCAGCGTCATTTGAGGCCGTATGAGGGGGCTGCTAAGACGTTGACATCTCACACAGCCTCCTAGGTTAGGGCATGTCAGTCACAGGACGTGATTGCAGGAGTCCCCGCCTGGCTTCTCATTGACACCTCCCATTGACTTTCCTTCAAGCAGATTAGTGGGCCTAAACCATTTCATTCAGGGTGACCCTTGTAGTCCCCCCGCAATGGACAGGTTGATTTGTGCCTGGCTCCCAGGCTTCAATACAGCCATGACTTTTATCCACTACAAGATGTATATTTTACTTGACTGTCTCGTCCCATCTCTCATTAATAGTCTGAACATGGAAGGCCAACATACTGAAGAGAGTGGCCGGCATTGTGTGTATCCAGCACCTTGTCCGCCACACTCCCAATGCTTACCTCAAAGAAGAGAAATAGCGTTTGAATATATTTCTTTCATTGACCTTAGGTCCGTGTACGTAAACATGTGACCCACTCTCATGCTACAGTGCTGTTATTTATGTCATATAATCATGTAAACTCCCCGAGGATGCAGCTTGCACACATACATGACCAAAATACATATTTAGATTTATCTGTCTGCAACTGTCCAATAAAACATATCCTTTGCATTTCCATCTCTGGGCTTTGGTCCCAGAGGGAGTTGCTGGCTGAGAAATGTTGTGCTTTCAAGCTTCAGGGAACAGCGATGTGAGCAATGTTCAGGGTGGAAAAAAAAAAGAAGAGTGGTCTGCCGCCTAAGTGTTGTACTATATAAAGAGAGAAGGAGTAGGTTTTCACATTGCAAAAGCCTCGGAGGGTTTTAGCTCTGCAGCGGAATGTGGGTGCAATCATCATACTCATCTCAGGAGAGACGATAGCGGCCTCTCGTCTGCTCACTCAATCTCATTGTGTCATTTTCCTTTTATTTCTCTGTCCATGCCATCGATTTCTTGCTTCTTTCACTTTGCATTCGGTCCGTCCTGCCTTGCTCTATCTTCACAAAGACGGGACATGTGAACGACATGCTTTCTAGCATTACGGTGAAGTGCCGAGCGTCCGTTGTCAACGCCGCCAATTAATTAATCGTGGTAGCTGTATGTCACTCCTATTTGTGGGAATAAAATGTACAGCTTTGTCATAAAACAAGTCAGTGGAATAATATAATGCAGTTTATGATGTGCTTATGAAGGAAAGAGGCGAGATGAACGAATGTGCCCTTCAGTGAGGTGTGGATTTTTTCCCAGTGCCATCCACACATGGTTTATTTAGGGTGTTTGTGGCAGGAGAGGCATCCCCTCTGTGACCAGAGTCATAAATGAATGGCTATAAAAAGGGTTACTTGAAGACTACATAGGTTTTACGTAATTGTGTGGTGCTGAAAAAGGGGTAAGGGGGTTGTCCCATAAAATTTCAATAAATTGTGCATTTTCCCAATGACTTGTTGGCACAGCTAATGTAGGCATACCAGAATAACAGAGATGTGGTGCAAATGCAACCAAAAAGCACTGGAATTTTCTGTAGTGAATGGATTGTAAGGTAACAATATATCACCATGATTTAAGCAGCGTTCACCTATTTGTGTATAATATATATATAAAAAAATACCTCAAAAGTCATTACAGTTCATCTGCATATATGATATTTCTCCAACAATGACTGCCAAATGTGCCCGATATTCATGGAACATAAAAGTATTTTATAAAATTCCCGACCAGCCACTCCTTGTCCCTCGGATATCAAAACGGCTGTTATTATTAAGCCAGTCCTTGGGTAACTTAAAGTTAAATAATGAGTAAATTTGTTGCTTTAATATACCCATTCAAGCTTAGAGAATGTAACCAAAGTAGATCAAATCATACTTGCTAAAGTGGTAGCGTGAATAAATGAGCTTCATAGTCCCTCCAAATATGCAGTTCTTCTTGAAGTTCCAATTTCATGCAGTGTAAATCTTAATATCTACACGTTATCTTTTAAATTAACAGTTGACTATCTTGGCTTTACTTGGCAGCTGACCTCTCAAACACTGCAGGGTATCTGGACTATTGGATCCTCCCACTATCGGTAATTAGCAATGATCAAGAGGAATTATAAGCAGTGGTTAACAACATTGGACTCCACAATGACCCTGATAGATGGTCAATTATAGTGATCAGGTAGTGGCATTTATTGGATTTAAAGTGGCAGTGATGGGCCCTTTTGGCCTAGCCTGGATAATTAGCACATTTATGCATGATTTAAGGCGACAGCATGTAACGAGAGGAACTTGCCTCAAATTCAATCATTTTCTTCTCTATGTATTTATGCAAGTGTTAAGAATGGATGGCCACGAGTGGAATAATGCGATGAAAGTGCATGATCCACGCCGCTGTAGTATGCAGGACATATTGCATAAAAACTGAAGGACAATTTGGTTTGAAAGACAGTCTGTGCCATAGCTGTATCAAATCAGGAACAGTCTTATCCTGTTCATTTTCCTTTGCAAAAGTGGAAGGAAGAGTACGCAGGTTAATGGTAGCACATGTCCTTTGCAAAACAATGAGTCATGTGCCTTTATCAGATATAAATATTTGTATTGTGGTCCACAGATGTTACTATCTGCATCTGAATCTGGTCATTCAGGAAAATGACTTGTTTCTTCATGGTTTATGCAAAATCTGAAGTGGGTATTGCCTAAAAAAAAATCCCTAGTCTCACTGCACTCGCAGTGTTTTTTTAAACACACATCGTCATCACCAGCGGTCACTCGGGGTCGAGTATGACCGTTCTCCTTCTGGGTCCCTCTGGGTCCTCAGATGGGTGTAGAGGCTGATCCTAGAGCTGCATAATGGGAGGAAACCTGTGCGTGACAGCTTTTTATGTGGAGTGGCTGATGCACCTACAGCCATCACACGGTCCTTGGCAGGGGGTGACCAGAGTCCAATGGCATGGAGAACCAAGAAGATTGGGGACCACCCTCTGTTGCAGCCTTCATCCACCTTCACTGTTGTTGTGACCTGGAGACATCTTCCACCAGTTCCACCATTGAGGTCTTTGTTGGATTGTGCTTCATCCGGACCCTCCCCCTTGACCTATCTGCCTTGGGTGACCCTACCAGGAGCCAAGCTCCGGATGGCATAGCTGTTGGGATCATTGGTACACGCAAGTTTCTCCACCACGGCAAGGTGGCAGTCCAGGAGAAGAAATGCAGATTAACTTTTAAATCTTAGAATTAATATTGTTAAACTGTTTCTAATCTGCATATCTTTTAGAGCCACAATCCTGAACATTTACATGCAAACAAATGTCCTTTTAGATTGTTTCCAGCGCTGGCTTATCTAGGACAATAGCTAAATTCCCAAACCAAAATCATAGCATCAAATTTGAATGGCTACTGTCAGGTAGGACCATCCCAGGATAATTGACATGGTGTATCGGGTTTTATGTGCTCACTATATCAGCCAAATGCAGAAGAACAAAGCAGGTAATACTGAGTTTGAAATAGAAGCAGACCAGATTTGCAGAAGACCTTTACCAACAGATATTACAACATTGACACCTAAAGCTCAGATTCAACAATGCTCTTCTTGTTTGATGGTGGTAACGGTGTAGACGCAATACCAGTGCTGACTGTGTTTCAAATGGATCATGGGGATTTACAGTGGTCAGACACCAATTAGTTTACCTACAGCGATGTCACACTCTACCCACAATTCCGTGCAAATTATCTGCCATTGTGTTGGAGGTACAAACATGAGAGGAGGTGCCTTGTGTGCAAATAATTTACTTTTGGAGTTCTTTTATCATAGTTTTTTTGGTATATGTCATCCAATTACATTTCTCAGCTTGGGCCAAGTGCGCTAGCGTGCCATAAACAGAAGTTGAAGCTTTGTGGACTGAAGGATTGTCCGTACAGACTGCCTGGTGATGTGTGGTTGAATCATCCTGAAGAATGGCCACCGGTTGACTTTGGAAACATTCATGTTTAGCTGATAGACACTCCTGGTTAGTACATATGGAATTTACTTATTGAAATCTTTAAATATCATGTGATCATGCTATGGGTGGCTGATAGGGTGTTTCCTCTGTAATTTGTTTACAGCTGTGATGCTTTAGGTCTAAGTTATGTTTCAATTTTAGGTTCTAGTGGTAAAAATGATTTTAATCATGCTCTATTTCCAAAGCATCTATTTTTCATGGCTTGGGAATTTTAAAAATTTAATATTTGGAGCGCCTGTCTTCAAGTTTCATGACATGAAGGTTCTTGCAGGTCCCTGCACTACACCATTTCACCATAGCTCAGCATTGGCACTGAAAAGAAGAGCAGTATTTGAATGATAAACAACCAATCTTGCCGTCTCAACGCTGATAGCCTGTTTGTTTGCACCTCCAATGCAAAATCGGATTGGTTGCCACCCCCAAATGCCCGTACCCAGGTTTGCATCCCAGCTGTGGGGGTTCTCGGCTGCCCCCCAAACTCGCTACATTGGTGTCAGAAGTGGGATCGTGAGGGAGTGTCCTGAAGAAGAGGGGTAGTGTAACAACCATGGATGACTAGATTCATTAGCCCTTGGCTAACGGGTCGGACCCTTTAGTCGACTGGTTAGCTCAGTGGATTCGTTTCCCAGCTGCAGCGGATCTCGGCTGCCCCCCGAATTCACTACACGAGTGAAAGAATGCAAGTAGAATGCTACTGAGATCTCCTTCAGGTGCACGTTACTCCTTTTCACTGGTGTTTAGACTTGGTGACAAACCCTTTTTTGGCCTACTGGGAGAAGGGAAATACACGCACACACGGACAGAAAACTAAGTGTTTTCCTGCCATTATAAGACTTTTGCACAGCGCTCAAGTCGAGTGAATGGGAAAAATGGAAAAAGGTTGTTAATATGCAGCACTCAAGCTAAAAAATCTACCTAATAAAATTGTTTTGCCTGTCAGTCTGTGGATGCACAGCCTCCTAGGCGGACCTTCGCACGAATGCAACCAAGTCTGACATGAAATTACAAGGCTATCATAATTTCAAAGCCCTTATTAAAAGCTTTCAAATGTGTTTAACCTTCGAGTTTTCGTGTTCTAAAATGAATCGGGGTGAATGGCTGCTCTGCTGATTGACTGTCATTCATAAAACAGCGGTAAGAAAACAGCTCAGCCATGGGACATGTTTTATTGTAGCTACTGAGATGAATTCCAGCTGTGACTGATTAATCCTACTTTTGAAATGGAATTTTTGTAGCGGGGCTTTAACATTGGAGACAAGGGTGCATCCACATGGCAGTGAGGTGAATAAGGTGAATTAGTTTTGGTTCATCCAGTGTTCCTTTGGTTCTCCTGTGCTGAGATCAGCAGTGAATGATTTGCTGGCTTGTGAAATATGATCGACTTCTTGTTTACTTTCAAGACCCATACCCACATACATAATGTTTTGGTTTTGACACTGTTGTGATCTGACTCAACCGTGGATGTGAGTCACGCATGCGCACGGCTGACTCGGATCGGGCAGCGATGGAGAGCAGCGCTGGTCGAGCGAGCTAGAGAGTGAATGAAGAGAGGGAGTGGCGATAGCGAGAACAAACTTTTTTTTCGAAGGTTTTGAATCACTGCAACTATGAGAGGCTCGGTATCATACACTCATGGCTGGGCACAAAAAAGTTTAGGCCAATAGGTCATGTGGTTTGTGAGATTAGCCGCCGACACACACACGACCGGACAGTAATCCCTCGCCTGGCGGAGATAATTACCTCCATAGGTGTCAGTAGGTTAAAAACTCAGCATTTTAGCTTTAGAAAGTAATAAAGTGAATATTTCGCTAATAAAACGGTTTAAACAGCCTTCCTTCTTCTACACTATTCGGGGTTGTAAGGAAGCAAGTTGGCCCCACTGCAAACTTCATTGGATTTAAACGGACTCTTGCTTGACTTTTGACCTCTGTCAGGGAACTTGTGATGATGGATAATGAAAAGCAAAGTCCAATTTACTTCTGAAGCATCTGCTTAATCTCTGTGAGTGAAACCAACAAGAGGGCTGGGTTCACTTAAATTTGCCCTCGCTCAAGTTCCTTCGCCAGTCAATACCCAATAGCCACAATGAAGAGTATCAACTCAAGGGAGAAGCACCTCCCGTTCGCCACTAAGCTGCTAAAATTGAACCCAAACACTTCTCTGATGCACAATAGCAATGGTTTGAGGAAAATATGTAAAGACAATGTGCTTGTGCGTGCAAGTAAGCCCATTTAAATTGCATGTTAGCAAGCTGCTAATGGCAGTCTACAACACACAGCCACAATGCACGGGCTGCAATGTAGAATGTGCACGTATTGAAACTAAAAAAGAAATTCGCATGACGAAAATCTTATTTCAACATCAATCAGCAGTAAGCAAGATAAAGAAGAGAGAAAACAAATAGCCTTTCCAGCTCCTGTGGATCACACTTACTCCCTCCCCAGTGTATACATAGTGAAGGTCAAGGTCAATGGGCTCTATCTTTGGTTGAGTGGACTATCCAAAAGAGAGCAGACACAGTACAATACACTGATCAGCGTTGTCAATAAATTCTTCTCCATCTCCCCATCATCCATTATTCTCTGTCGGTTCTGTCGAGAGGCTCCTCTCCCGCTCTTGCTGAGACACACACAAACGGCTCTCTGAATCCAGACACCTGAATGTGATCAACTCAAAGGCTGCTGCTCAGCTCCTCTGGTGAAGGAGGGAATACATCAGTGCCTTGTTTATTTACTTTTTCCACATGCCAGAAAAGGTCAGAGACCGAGGATTATGCTGCACGGCCCAAGTAGAACTCAATAAAAGCTGGGCAATGAAAACAATATCATCCATATTTTAAACAGCTGGCACCTAACTGAGGGAGCCTTACGCTAGGGTGCCAATTATTCCACTTCTCGGGGTTTCGCAGCAAACCATAGCAGCTCAGGTGCACTTCCCAAATAATTCCCTTATTTCACTGATATAGTAGCTGGTAGCATCTGAGACGGGTAACCAAATTTGATAGCTGTCCCAAACATTTTGATGTTTTTTCAACCTTGCACCACTTAATATCATTTTATTATTGTTGGGGTGGGGGGGGGGAGGAATACATGCAGATTCATTGGTCCAACAATGCAGATGTTTTTCAGACACTAGTGTGGTTGTTTTCCTAGTCTGGGTTTGTTTTTCCTCCACGGACTTATTAAAGTCGGTGCAGCACAGCCTGTGCTCTATAATCCGTATGTATTATTAATCACGTCTTCCACTGCAACTCAAGAAAACTCCTCTTTTTGATTTTTTAACATGAAAGAGCACAGAATTTGATACTGAGCCAGGTCTGGGGTGACAGGATGCTTTATTTTCTTCCCTGTTACAGAATCCCAAGCAAGCACACACAATAGCAGCACTGTAAGAAGCGCTTGTAAAGGACGCCGGGACACTTAATGTGACGGGAGCAGTATAACATGAGCAGCGCGAGGCGCTTATAGGATCTACGTGTTGTGTGTTCATTTAAATTACGATATAGAGAAAGCCACACATTTATTAATTCTAATGACTAATCAAAAAAAATCACCTACAGTTGGAATTTTTGACCTTCTAACTTGCATAAAAAGCAAGTTGTGTTATTGTTGGTAAAAATAATTTGGATAAGTGAAATAATTCAAGCTGTAACGCAAACTAAACGTCAATTATACTGTCTTTCATCAATAAAGAGCGATTTCCCCAGCAGTAATTCTAGTTCCCAGGAAACTATAGCGATGCTAACCGCGTTAGCCTGTTTACGGCATTTCCAATATTACGTTACCATCGATGCTAATCATTAGTTAGCTGTAATGCTAATCGATGGTAACCCAGCACATGTTGAGTTGTATTTGTGTTGTTGCGTAACAATTAATATGCCTCGGTGCCTGTTGATGTGAAAGGAAGAGTCAAACACGTCACAAATTGTCATTTTGTATTGTTTTTATTTCTGTATTGCAGTTTCATAAGTGCGCCAGTAAGTGGACCAGAGACCAACTTCTATAATCATGTTTTCAGTATCATTGAATTTATTAAGGAGATAAAAGCAGACAAGTTGTTTACCAAGACAAGCACACAGGCCAAGCTCAGTAGAGTCTCATTATTTTTAACTTAATACATACAGATATTGCACAACGATGTGCCAAATACGAATCCCAGTACGAATCACATCCCCTGATCTCGTTTCACGAGTTGGGGGTGAAAACCCCTGAAAGCATAATAAGCACAATATGTTCGTTGAGCATTTTTAAAAATTGTAGCCTTCGTTCAAATATTGTTCGGTTGTGTAAATCGAGTATATACAGTAATCAATGAACCCATCGTTTGGAGATCATGCCTGCATACTGTAGACCACCCTGCCACCGTGGCAGGTAGTCATGGATTATTTATATATTATTTTCTCTCTCTTTGCCTTGGCCGGGCAAGATGATAATCCGAGCCCAGTTCACTGACAGACTGCAACATGATTTACTTGGACAGTGACTGACTGCACATCCAATTTGTTTCAACTCCAGAGCAGCGGCTTATTATCTGAAATGCATGAGATGTCTGCGCATGAGAGGCGTGATCAGCTGGGGCGTGCGCCGGGGCTGCTGGGAAAGTAATCAATAAGGGATTGTCTCTTGTAGTTTAGGCCGACACATTATGACAGAGCCGAAAATTAAACAGGCAGATATTAATAATAATGGAAATCAGACGCTCATGGGTGAGATCGGGGGTGGGGGTGGGGGGTGGAGGAGGGGGTGAAATTCAAAATATGCATCATGTTCTCCAGTGGGTGTTTGTGCATAAGGCGAAAAAGAGAGACTGCGTCTGTGCACGCGTGCAGTAACTGGATGTTTTTTTTTTTTACTCCTATATTAGACGTAGGAGCTACAGTGACAGTACACATTACACAGACGCACAAAATTGTTGCGAATACTGCAAATCGCCGTCATAGTGTTGCTTTGCTCTCTGCTCAGTGAGAGCCGGTTTCGGGGAAAAAGCTGATGTGCACCATATGTGCACTATTTCTGTGCCGTCCCTCTTGACAGTGTGTCTTGAACTTTTTACTGGCGCGGCTCATTATTAGTCAATAAAACCACAACTGAGCGTGTTTGTTATATGACAAGAAGAAGCAGTAATCCAAGGGCACAAGGGAAAGGTTTTTATGGCAGAAAACGGGATCAGACAGCATTTATTGTTGTTGGTTTTTAACAGCTATTGTTTAAGGCCTCTTTTGTTTGAATTCTCCATTTAGGAGAATTATTTATTTCTTAGTGAGAAACCAGCCTCCAGATTCTCCCACAGTCAAGTCACAATACCACACTTTGTTTTTTGTTTTGCATTCCCCCCCCACCCACCCCTTTTTCTCCCCAATCGTATCCGGCCAATTACCCCGCTCTTCCGAACCGTCCCGGTCGCTGCTCCACCCCCTCTGCTGATCCGGGGAGGGCTGCAGACTACCACGTGCCTCCTCCCATACACGTGGAGTCGCCAGCCGCTTCTTTTCACCTGACAGTGAGGAGTTTCACCAGGGGGACGTAGCGTGTGGGAGGATCACACTATTCCCCCCAGTCCCCCCCCCCCACAAACAGGCGCCCCGACCGACCAGAGGAGGCGCTAGTGCAGCGGCCAGGACACATACCCACACCTGGCTTCCCACCCGTAGACACGGCCGAATGTGTCTGTAGGGACGCCCGACCAAGCCGGAGGTAACACAGGGATTCAAACCGGCGATCCCTGTGTTGGTAGGCAACGGAATAGACCGCCATGCCACCCGGTTGCTACGACACTTTTCTTAAGAATGGTCACAATAACCGCGTTATCGATGACAAAGCGGTCCGTGCTTCAGGGGAAAAATGTACACATCTACCATGTTCTGCTACACAGTACTATACACTGCTACACAGTACTACACAGTACTATACACTGCTACACAGTACTATACACTACTACACATGACTATACATTACTACACAGTACTACACACTACTACACAGTACTATACACTGCTACACAGTACTACACAGTACTACACACTACTACACAGTACTACACAGTACTATACACTACTACACACTACTATACACTGCTATACAGTACTATACACTACTACACATGACTATACATTACTACACAGTACTACACACTACTACGCAGTACTATACACTGCTACACAGTACTATACACTACTACACAGTACTACACAGTACTATACACTACTACACAGTACTACACACTACTACACAGTACTACACACTGCTACACAGTACTATACACTACTATACAGTACTACACAGTACTATTCAGTACTACACACTACTACACAGTACTATACACTACTATACTCTACTACACAGTACTATACACTACTACACACTACTACACAGTACTATACTCTACTACACAGTACTATACACTACACTACTACACAGTACTATACACTACACTACTACACAGTACTATACACTACTATACACAGTACTATACACTACTACACAGTACTATACACTACACTACTACACAGTACTATACACTACTACACAGTACTATACACTACACTACTACACAGTACTATACACTACACAGTACTACACAGTACTACACACTACTATACACAGTACTATACATGCGCAGTGTGCTGTGAATAAAAGGGAGACGGAGACAGATGTAGTGGGGGAAAAGCGAGAGAGAGAGATTCCTCCGCTCTGTCAATTAGCCGTGGCAGTTGACAGAGCAGAGGAATCTCTATTGTTGGCGCAAAAAACATGCCATTCTGGTGGGTGGGAGGGGTTGGGGGGGGGTGGGGGGGCTTAACAAACTGCATTACAGGCTATTACAAATGCGGTGTCATTGATTATTTATACACTTGTAAAATGCCTGGCTCCCCCGGTGGATGGAGCCGGCTTGGCCGGCTCTGATAAAATGTCCCCCCTAAATCACCACACCAGGGCAAACAAAGCATCCGCGTACATGAGGGACTCGAGTCACCGACTCCTGTGTGCCTAGCCGATGAGAACGTCGCGTTATCAACAAAATAAAAATGCGGAGACGGAAAACCGCGGCTTTGTGGCACCTAAACGCTATTGTTATGTCTTATTAAGTCAAGTCGGTTTTATTTGTGTAGCCCAATATCCCGAATTACAAATTTGCCTCGCGGGGGCTTTACGGCAACACAACATCCTGTCCTTAGACCCTCGCGCCAGATAAGGAACACCTCCCTAAAAACAAACCCCGAGCCATGCGACCAGCATCACCATGTAGAAAAAAAAAAAATTAGTCACACATCTTAGTGAGAGAAGGATATAACATTGACACAGGATAACAAAATGATATGGATTATAAGATTATATAAGATTTATAAAAAATGTTTTTTTGTTTTTTGTTTGGTATTTTGGGGCCCTGTGTGATGGCCTGGCGGCCTGTCCAGGGTGCCGCCCAGTGACTAGGCTCCAGCATCCCCGCCACCCTGAGAGCAGGATACACGGTTCGGATAATGGATGGACGGATAAAAAGAAAATGTGACGAGGAGGATGCCAGGCGGTGTCCAGGTGGCGACAGCCGTCACCATGGAGACCTGGGAGGAGGACAGACTGCACGTGCACACAGAGGAGACTCGCATCGCACCAGTCACACACGCAGAAGAAGAGAAAGGAGAAGACCTCATTCAGAGAGATAAGACGAGAGAGAAGAGAGCAGTTTGCAATAGTCGATCATCTATAATCAATAATCTATAATCTCGTCGGGAGAACAGTGGTCGGTAAATTCATCGAAACAGAAACCGACCCGCCATGCAGTGCCGGCATTAAACGAGTAACTCCTCTTATTCACCGTTTCCTTGGCGTATAGTATCTGTGTGTGTGATCAGATTAATTTCCAGAGTTTTCCGCTCCTGGTAGGACAACCTGGACAGTGAATCACTTCTGTCCCGGAGACACGCTCACGGTGGTTATTATGCATCACTTATTGGGGGAGCAGATGGTGGGTATTGTCCAAGTTTATGAGGGTGTCAGCACTTTTTTTTTTTCTCCCCGTCGTGAACTTTCGTGTTCAGGAGGTGCTTAGTGCGGGACCTTCTCCAACCAGACACCTCGCCATGGGAATTCCTCCTGGGATATTAATGGTCACCCCGGCTGAGAAGGCCACCTCAGCACAATGCCCACCGGGACTGCCACGGCAAAGGCCGTACCCTTCAAAGTTTTGTCTCCTAATGGCACCGCAATGACATTCTGGTACTTCGAGTAAGCCCTTGGATGGGGGGGGCCTGCCAACACGGGGATCGCCGGTTCGAAACCCCGCGTTACCTCCGGCTTGGTCGGGCGTCCCTGCAGACACAGTTAGCCATGTCTGCGGTTGGGGAGCCGGATGTGGGTATGTGTCCTGGTGGCTTCACTAAGCACCTCCTCTGATTGGCCAGGGTGTCTGTTCGGGGGAACTGGGGTCTGCAGCCCTCGCCGGATTGGCAGCGGGGGCGGAGCAGCAACCGGGGCGGCTCGGGGGAGTGGGGTAGTTGGCCGGATGCAGTTGGGGGGAAAAATCAAAAGTAGGGGCTTCCGGGTAGCGCGGCGGTCTTTTCCGTTACCTACCACCACGGGAATCGGCGGTTCGAATCCACGTTACCTCCGGCTTGGTCGGGCGTCCCTACAGACACAACCGGCCTTGTCTGAGGAGCAGGATGTGGGTATGTGTCCTGGTCGCTGCACTAGCGCCTCCTCTGGTCGGTGAGGGGCGCCTTTTCCGGGGGGGAACCAGCCATCGCTGGGGGGAATAGCGTGCTCCTCCTACGCGCTACATCCCCCTGGGGAAACTCCTCACTGTCAGGTGAAAAGAAGCGGCTGGCGACTCCACATGTATGGGAGGAGGCATGTGGTAGTCTGCAGCCCTCTCCGGATCGGCAGAGGGGGCGGGTGGAGCAGCGACCGGGGACGGCTCAAGAGGAGTGGGGTTGTTGGCCGGATGCAGTTGGGGAGAAAAAATGGGGGGGGTCCCCCCCCCAAATAAATAAATAAATAAATAGACCCTTGGATAAGGTGCGGCAAACACTCAGGGAAATGGCTCGGCTTGCTACCCTGACATGTTTCGTGTCCGTTTCCACTCTGCCACAGATACGTTAGAACGACTCCATAGAAAGAAAGCTGGAGAGAGAGAGAGAGAGAAAAAAAGAGAAGCTTAACGAGTGATGTGTCTAAGGAGTGACAAACGCGTGGCAGCAGAATAGTAAAGAGGTAAAATAACTCCATATTGGACACACTTCCCAGAGCACGGAAAGTATGAAAGAGAGAACAACATCTTGTGTCATCTATCTTCTTTAAACGCTGAAGCCGTGACAAAGTGGATGGAAAAATTATGATAAATGATAAGATGTATTTAGTCAATACATGTGATCCTCTTTCTTCCCTCCGCCCGCCTCTCGCGCTGGCTGGCTGAAAAGCCGCCCCGTTCATTTAAACGAGGCTCGCCGAAGGCCGGATTGGGATCGGACCAGGACGGGTACGCCGCGTGTTCGTGTCAATATCTCCGTCGAGGAGAAGGGCCGTCGAGGCGTCTCCTGGTGGAAACGCCTGCGTCTTATTTACACCTCGGGACGAATCTGACGACGAACCGCATCTGCACACCGCAGCACTTTCTCTTAATCCTTCTTTCTTTTCTTTTTTTTCTTCTTCCAGAAATACTAAGTATACACTTAGACTGTTACCGCACCGTGCACTTGAAATGAGAAGTGGCGCGTCTGATCGAGGCCGCGTGCGGATGCTGGTGCACGGCAGCAGTGCGTCTGACTTTAATGGCTCTCTATTGTCGGGGATCGAGGTTTATGTTGAGCAAAAAAACTATATGTTTGCTGTAAAATAAATTGTCATTTAGCGCCAAGCTGAGAAACCGCCGTGGCTTCAGTTAGCCGGGCGGAGTGGTCGTTGAGAGATCGAACCGTCGTCCGTTTATTGTAACGCGTGGTGATTTAAAAGAGAAAGTCAGGTGAAAGTCACGTTAACTTAAAATAAAACTTAAAATATTGATCCTTATTCCAGCGTAAATTGAATATACCAGCATTGCCCGCCCGTGGTCGTCATTTGAATGAGCATCCGTAGCACGAATCTAACAAATCCTGGTGTACTGTGCTGGTCTACTCCGTTGCCTACCAACACGGGGGGTCACCGGTTCGAATCCCCATGCTACCGCCAGCTTGGTCGGGCGTCCCTACAGACACAAATTGGCCGTGTCTGCGGGTGGGAAGTGGCTTCCCACCCGTGTATAGTACTGTATAGCAGTGTATAGTACTGTGTAGCAGTGTATAGTACTGTATAGCAGTGTATAGTACTGTGTAGCAGTGTATAGTACTGTGTAGCAGTGTATAGTACTGTGTAGCAGTGTATAGTACTGTATAGCAGTGTATAGTACTGTGTAGCAGTGTATAGTACTGTATAGCAGTGTATAGTACTGTGTAGCAGTGTATAGTACTGTATAGCAGTGTATAGTACTGTGTAGCAGTGTATAATACTGTGTAGCAGTGTATAGTACTGTATAGCAGTGTATAGTACTGTATAGCAGTGTATAGTACTGTATAGCAGTGTATAGTACTGTGTAGCAGAACATGGGAGATGTGTACATTTTTCCTCTGAAGCACGGACCGCTTTGTGTCATCGATAACGTGGTTATTGTGACCATTCTTAAGAAAAGTGTCGTAGCAACCGGGTGGCATGGCGGTCTATTCCATTGCCTACCAACACAGGGATCGCCGGTTTGAATCCCTGTGTTGCCTCCGGCTTGGTCGGGCATCCCTACAGACACAAATTTGGCCGTGTCTGCGGGTGGGAAGCCGGATGTGGGTGTGTGTCCTGGTCGCTGCACTAGCGCCTCCTCTGGTTGGTTGGGGGGGGGGGACTGGGGGGAATAGTGTGCTCCTTCCACGCGCTACGTCCCCCTGGTGAAACTCCTCACTGTCAGGTGAAAAGAAGCGGCTGGCGACTCCACGTGTATCGGGGGAGGTGGGTAGTCTGCAGCCCTCCCCGGATCGGCAGAGGGGGTGGAGGAGTGGGGTAATTGGCCAAGTACAATTGGGGAGAAAATGGGGTGAAATCCCCGCCCCCCCAAATCTAGCAAATCTGATTTTCACAACATTAACTCGAGAAGCAGTATTGTGACTGACCCGCTAACCATTTGACCGTATTAGTGAGCGAAGAACACGGCTCGCAGCAAGCCCAGTTAATGTTTCTCTACCGCACCTTTACACATACAGAGGCGGGAAAGAGAAGAACGGTTAAAAATTAAAAAGCAACGGCACAAACAAAATGGAAATTTTACCAACTTGCACTTTCTCTCAAGGCCGACCTTCACGCTCCCAGCTTGGTTATTCATGCCGTTAGCGTTCCTTTGTACGAAGGTACACGGGGCCGGATCGCCTAAAGTTTTGCCCCGGTGCAAGCCAACATGCGCCGAAAAGCAGCCATCCATAATTACTGTGGCGCTGCAGTGAGCCTCTAACATCAGTTCTCAGAAGCAAACAAGCATCAGACATTTATTTTTATTTTTTATTTTTTGCATTGGTCTTGATGCGTCGATGGGAGTTCCCACTCTGGAAGGCAAACACAGGAGATTATGGAAATGCACCACCCGGTGCGACTTTCCAAGGCTGTCGATTGTTGAATTATTGGCGACTGCGCGTA
The DNA here is from genome assembly GCF_029633865.1 of Lampris incognitus. Taxonomy (NCBI): domain Eukaryota; kingdom Metazoa; phylum Chordata; class Actinopteri; order Lampriformes; family Lampridae; genus Lampris; species Lampris incognitus. The sequence continues at coordinate 144,041,217 of NC_079211.1, forward strand.
TTCGATGCAGAGGGAAAGCGCTGCGTGAATGTTTTATTCCACCCACCTCCTTTACTTTTGGCCAAAACTCGGTCATCAAGCAACACCTTGCCAGCTAGTAAAATATTTTATCTGTTTCTTCAACTAAAACTGCAAAACCCCGTCTGTTGTTTTCTTTTTTTTTTTCAAAACAGCTGAATAATTCTGAATGTCAGATGGAAATACACTTAGTAGGATTGTGGTGCAGGGGGTTTATCGTGATGTTAGAACTGTGAATTGTTAATGCCAATTAACAATTAACATTGTTTTGAGCTAAAAACAAGTCACCACAACCCTAGGGTGGTGGAATCGATCACCCTGGCAATAAATTTAACAAAAATGAGGCCATGTCACACAGCGTCTCCTAGGGACAAAATCCATGCTTTTCTTTTCTTGCAGAGGAAAACACACATTATGATCAACACACAGCTACTATCTGTGTCGTGGGGGTATCGAAGACATCCATCCATCCATTATCCGAGCCACTTACCCCAACCGGGGTCATCGTGGGGATGCTGGAGCCTGTCCCAGCAGTCACTGGGCGGCAGGTGGGAGACACCCTGGACAGGCCATCAGTCCATCACAGGGCCAACACACACATTCACACCTAGGGACAATTCAGTACGGCCGATTCACCTGACCTACATGTCTTTGGACTGTGGGAGGAAACCGGAGCTCCCGGAGGAAACCCACGCAGGCACGGGGAGAACATGCAGACTCCACACAGAGGACGACCCCCAAGGTTGGACGACCCCAGGGCTGGAACCCAGGACCTTCTCGCTGTGAGGCGACCATGCTAACCGCTGCGTCACCATGCATATCAAAGACAGTGAGACTCATATTACATAGGTAACGCACATCGGTTTCAGTTTGTTACTGTGTGTTAACATCACACGCGACAACAAAATTTGGCGCCGCGTTACTCCATGAAATGTCAGTAGAAAAAGGGGATGTGGCATCACGACTCCCTGTTTCGCCCCAGGCTGCACGAAACGGGCAAAATGGTGGCCCGCTTGAGTTGAACAACTTGCTGCACATGGATTCTGTAATGTCTCCCATTCCTGGCCAGTGTGATCTGGTCGGAGATGGAGGACAAGTGTGCTGTTTACTGGAATTATATAACACAATAGTAACCTCCTACTGAGACCACATCAACTGTTGTGGATGAAGGTTGTGTGAGACCTTCATAGTTCCCATGTAGCTCCCTATGTTCACTCTGAAAATGTCAACTTACTGTTGGTATGCCAGCTAAAAGAATGACACTAGATTGATAGGAAGTTATACTCTAGCATATTTACAAGGAGTGATGCTAGCGTGCTTGCTAACTGCTTGAACGTTGCCTTTCTCTTGTAATTTCCGTGCTACTTGTGCTGTTTAGAGCAACACCCCATGTGGCATCACTTTAGGTGCAAGTGGTCATCAGCGATATTAATTTAAAGCATTTTTTTTTTTTACAATATTTGATCGAACTCTTTCTACATGCGGCACGGTGGCCCAGTGGTTAGTGCTGCTGCCTCACAGCAAGAAGGTCCCGGGTTCGAACCCCAGGCCGTCCCAGGTCCTTTCTGTGTGGAGTTTGCATGTTCTCCCCGTGTCTGTGGGTTTCCTCCGGGTGCTCCGGTTTCCTCCCACCATCAAAAAGACATGCATGTTAGGGTTAATACTCCCTCCTATGTCCCTGAGCAAGGCAATGGAAAGAAGAACTGGAGTTGGTCCCCGGGTGCTGCAACTGCCCACTGCTGCTATACAATAGGATGGGTTAAATGCAGACAGTCCAGTCTCTGTGGTCGCTGCTAACAGACACAGAACATTTTCTCTGTACCCGCTCCTTATCAGCCAGTCTGAAGGGATGGCTGCAAGCCGGCGTTTCCATCGGTCCTTGCTGTCAGTCAGTTTGCACGTTCGCGAGGCTCTTAAGCAAAAGTAAAGCTTCAGATTCCAAAATATAGCTAGCTCTTACTGACCTTCACCCAGGATCACCTACCCCCACTTACACATAGCAACAGCAGGCCGACATTTTCAAAGTGAACATATGGAATTCACTGGACCCTCCGACCACCTCTCTGACCATCTTCCTCACCCATCATGTCATATTATAATCTCTGTCGGATTTCAGTGCTGCATATAACATCCAGAACGAGGATTCGGACACATTCACTTTGTCCTACAGCTTGACCAGATCTTGAGGAATGGGAGGGGCCTTCTTGTAGCAATACGATTGATTAGCTTGTTGTTCTACTATGTGGCATTTTTTTCTCATTGTGAATATTTTTCAACTTGAGAAAGCTACCATTTCCCTCCATTTAATGTAGTCCAAGGTGAAGCAGCAATTTGCAGCACCGCGTCACCTCTTTTCCATTGATTTGAATTCCCGCTGCCCCAAAGATTTTTGTCGCGTCGGCTGCAAACACAGTTTTTCTCATAATGCTACAATCCCTGTCAGTGGTCATCACTCCATTCTGTCTAGTTACTATGTCAACCGTGGCTGCAGAGCCATTGTAGTTCTTTCAGCCTCCATTGAACTTGCCGGATGTGGGTACGTGTCCTGGTCGCCGCACTAGCGCCTCCTCTGGTCGGTCGGGGCACCTGTTCGGGGGGGTGGGGGAGGGGGAACTTAGGGGGAATAGCATGATCCTCCCAAGCACTTCGTCCTCCTAGTGAAACTCCTCACTGTCGGGTGAAAAGAAGCGGCTGGCGATTCCACATGTATGGGAGGAGGCAGAGGGGGTGGAGCAGCGACCGAGACGGCTCGGAAGAGTGGGGTAATTGGCCGGATACAGTTGGGGAGAAAAAAAGGGAAAATTCTAAATAAATAGATTATATATATATGCACACTGTTGTATCTTTTCAACATATTTTAGAAAGTGACAGCAGAAATGTGAGGTTGCACTATCATTATTTTAGCACCCCGACGCTGTTCAGTAAGCACGAGAAACTTTTTTTTTGCCCACATGTTCTGTTGCGCCTCCCTCGACCTTGCCATCAATGCTTAGCGTTGTCCTCCAGATTCACAACTTGTGCACTGGCTGTTGTTGTAGCGACAACGTAGTGTTTTACCGGCAGCGTGCTGTACAGCTGTGGGTAAAATGAGGTGCTGCAGGGAGGCGCTGAACTGAAGGAGGTGTGTTTCAGTGAGCAACCCTGGGGCACCGCGAGCATGACGACTAGATGAGTGAGAAGTGCCCTGCAAACACATCTCGGCGTTTTCCCCCCCGAGGAGAAGACATGATGTTGACTCATGACGCGTATTACCCGTCTGCCTCGACACAAACACACGCTTACACAAGCATTTCAAGCACAGCTATTCAGCTTGGTTCACATTTCAGAAATCTGAGCGGATTGCATAACTGGCCGAGGAGTGATTGAAGGGTGTAGTAATGGACTGAATGGCGCAGCTGCGAAGGACCTACAGTGCAGATACAAACTGTTTCCTAGAGGCCATCGGTCACGGTGCAGTCGGAGAGTCCTACAGCAACAGGTAACTTGCTATACGGGGCCGACGGATGGCAACCTCTCCCAGGTTTTGGCGCACAAAAAAGGAAGAACGTTCTGCAGGAAAGGTTGAGGACAGGCACGAGAGCAAAGGACACGGGGACGATACTGTCCAAAAAAATGTTTGCGAGTCGATATTGAACACCGTTCCTGAGGTTACTATTTATCTCGTGCCAGCCAAGTTGGCACGCACATCTGGCGCCGGGTACTTAGTGCAATTATTTATGATTTCCTCCAAGATTTAAAAGCTCTTCGCCCGGCCTTGTAATGCAGTAACTGATTGCACTGCTAATGTAATTAAGGGGAGATTATGATGTCCACGTGGCACACCAGATGGTGGCATTCACAGCGATGGGGGAAGGCACAACTGGCACACCACTGCACAAGGGCAGTGAGGCGCAGTCAGTCGGAGCAGTCCAGACTCCCCAGCAGACGGGGAAAAGTATATGTGTGTACGCACGTATGTGTGTGTGGGTGGGTGGGCAGGCAGGCAAGAAATATGTGTGTGTGTGTGTGTGTGTGTGGTGGGGGGGGTGGGGGGGGTGGCGGCGTGCATTTTGCATGCATATGGGTGCGGTGATGTGTGTGTCTGTGCGTGCACGTGGGTGATGCTCAGTTTGGTGATTAAGTGTAAGGCGGCAGCAAATCATAAGTAAGGGCACAAGCGAAGAACTTAACTCAAGTCGGACAACAACTCACAGCTGAGGGAGACGACATTACGTCTCCGGGTGCATCCCTGAGGTAGAATAATGGCCTAAACAAAGCTTTACTGTGTGATTTTTTTGAATGCATTCAACCATTGTTCTTCAGTATATATAAAAAAATCAATCATTTCCCAGGTCATACTTATTTTTATCAGCTGTTAGGGATCATAAAATAGACGGGACAGCTCATTTGGTGGCAGACCGGTGCAGTAGCAACCTGCATTTTTAAAGTTTTGTGCTTCGGTGCTCTGAGAGAAAAAAAAAGAAGAAGAAGAAAGGAAGAAAAAAAAAAAGATGCCATGATGGAAGATTAATTCATGTCTCGCCGAGCCAAAATGTTTCGGGAGATTTTTCAGCCAAGGTAACAATGGGACTAGACCAAAGTGACCTTTAATTACAAAAAAGCATTGATATTATACGGCCTTGCAAGGCAGCATCCTATGGGGGCACTAAGGGTAGGCTTCTTAAAGCATGTTATTATAAGCTATTCAGGAGACACGGGGGTTCTTTATGTGCAGACAGAAAAGCGGGGAGGGGGGGGTGAGGGGGTCACATTTGAAATGAGGCCCGCAGATTTCCACACAGCCCGTAATGGGTTCATGCCGGTGATAGGGACATTGGGGCACAGTAGATTTCCCAAGTTGAGATAGGGATATTATTACTCTCAGGGTGGTAAAACAGAAATCTCCATCTTCAGTCCCCGGACTAGTGTCAGCACATTACAAAACACTCCGCGTGACCTTTCAACATGAAAAGGAAACCTATGCTGTTCATTTCGGCAGGGCGTAAAGTGATTCAGCGAGGCTTTATTTCACCTCTGGCGTTCTTTTGTCACCCGCTCGGCGCCATTGTCCGCGACCCGCAACGAGGCAAAAGATTTGAGGGATATTTTGCACCAAATGGGGGGAGGGAGGGAGGGGGGGGGTCAATTGCTCTTAAAGTGTTTTGGAGTGAAGAAAGCTCAGGAATCCCAGTTTTATTGAACCATTCCCCGATGCCATCTCTAATGCCATGTATACATCCTACTTAGGCTGCTCCTCCGCAGGAATCCGCCGTGGCCATCGTTCATCTTGCCCCGCAGATCCCCGGCATGCGATGCGCCTCACATTAAAACACTGTAATAGCTGATGGCCTTCACAGTTATCATGTGTTGCCGAGATCTCCAGACTCCCGATGAGCCGCTCATCGCATATTCCATAATTAGACCATTACTTTAGCAGGTGCATCTCTTCTCAGGCGGAGCTCTCTTTTTTTTTTCTTTTACTTTGACACGTGAGATTTTACCTCGGCGACCTCAGCTTCTCCACGGTTCCAGACAAAGTGAGCATTCCTGTTTTAGTGGGTTGTCAGCACCTTTATGTCAAAATAGAGCATGGGGAGGAGGAGGGGGGGGCAGGCGGTGGAACAAAGGTACTACAGAGAAACCTCGTCTGTAGGAAAAATTCCTCTGCAGCCATGTAAATTCCCCAGCTAATTCTATGTTACTGATATAAGCTGAATGCAAAGGCAAGCCTCTTGGTATATAAGGTCTGGAGTTTATTGCCTCTGCATTTTGGGGCGTAGCTGGTGCTTTGCCAACCACACGTTTATGTTCCCTCTTTGATGGTACACACAAGGACACGCACAACCCAAAGTCTTTCCTCCTTTGAGTCGTGAGAATTGGACTCCGGGGTCGCTTTGCCACGGGGAAGAAAAAAAAATGCTCGTAAAAGTTATCATTACTTTTTATGTTAAGTAAATGTGTCTTTGTTTTTGGTTTTACTTTAAGCGAGCTTTATGGGATCGATATCTCGTGTATTCCGCTCATAATGGCACCGCACTGTCCAGCTCCTCCTCAAGATGAAAGAGACGACGAAGAAACCGAACGGAAGAAGTTGAAGATAAATTGGGGGGGGGGGTAAACAGAAAAAAGGAAATGACTGTGGCATCCTTATCCCGCTTTTTTTTTTTTATATAGCACTCAGTCAGCTTCCGTAATTACAAGCCTGCTTCTTTGCGTAGCCCTGTGGGACATATGTACACGTATGCATATCGCCAGAGGAGCCGGGCCGCGAGGTCACGCCTTACCTGTTCCTGTGGAGCAGGAAGTGCTTCAGTCGGTGCGTTTACATGCGCAGTTAAGTCGAGCTTCGATTAGGCCATCGGTAGTCCATGACTACCGTCGTTGTCCCGGTACAAGAACCGGGGGAGAATCGCTTTATTGACGGAAGTATGTCTGACCCTGGTATGGTAGGTGGCCATATGCCCCCTTTCAGCTGGTCGCCATTGGACCACGGGAACTACGGAGCATGCGCAGAACGCCTAGGCCAGCTCAGGGCCGATTGAAGCGTAGACATGCCGGAGTAAATCGATCCCCAACCGCGTTATCTAGGTGCGTTAGTCCGACTTCGAGAAATTCGATTTAGTACGATTTCAGTCGGACCAACGCGTTTACATGTATTTTAAAAGTCCAGTTTTAGGCGGACTAACGCAATAAATCGAGTTTTTCTAACATCGTGTAAACGTAGTCAGTGATTATTCTGTACCGTACATGAAGCTCGTTTGATAGTCCTGATGGAAAGCACGATGATTATATCAGCATCAGAACAACACAAAGATAAAAGGCCATCAGGGGTCCGCGGTGGCGTAGCGGTCTAAGCATCGGCTTGGTGTCGATGCAGTTGCCCGTTGGGGACTGGGGTTCGCGCCCCGGTCTCGTCAGATCCGACTATGGCCGGACTCGATGAAGCAGCAATCATTGGCAACGCTGTCTTCGGGAGGGGGGCGGAGTCGGCTTGTGTTCGTCATGTGAATGCGTCTCTGTGTGTGTCGGAAAAACAGTGGTTCGGCTTGGATTCGCCTTGTCACGAAAGTGGGGAGGCGCTTTCCTTCGAGACTGCCGGCCGGAGAGATGCAGCTGGCGAACGCATGCAATACGAGGGTGGGTGTTTGAATTAAAATAGGGATCAATTGGCCACTAAATTGGGAGAAAAAAGGGAAAAATCAGAAATAAATTATAAAAATAAATAAATAAAAGGCCATCAGGCAAGTTCCCCCCCCCCCTATCTATTAAAGGTGGCTTGTCAGAACTAAGAACGTTGCAAGTTATTTTCTGTTTGCACATCATGAGTAGGTTTTCAGCCAATTTTTTTTCTCTTCCCAATTGTATCCAGCCAGGCGGCAACGGTGGCGCAGTGGTTAGAGCGGTCGCCTCACAGCAAGAAGGTCCTGGGTTCGAGCCCCGGGGTAGTCCAACCTTGGTGGGTCGTCCTCTGTGTGGAGTTCTGCATGTTCTCCCCGTGTCTGTGTGGGTTTCCTCCGGAGGCTCCGGTTTCCTCCCACAGTCCAAAGACATGTAGGTCGGGTGAATCGGCATTACTAAATTGTCCCCAGGTGTGAATGTGTGTGTGCATGTGTGTGATGGCCTGGCGGCCTGTCCAGGGTGTCTCCCCACCTGCCGCCCAATGGCTGCTGGGATAGGCTCCAGCATCCCCGCGACCCTGAGAGCAGGATAAGCGGTTCGGATAATGGATGGATGGATGTATCCGGCCAATTACCCCACTCTTCCGAGCCGCCCCACTTGCTGCTTCACCCCCTCTGCTGGGGAGGGCTGCAGACTACCACATGCCTCCTCCGATACATGTGGAGTCACCAGCTGCTTTTCCCAGCACAGTGAGGAGTTTCATCAGGGGGACGTAGTGCGTGGGATCACGCTTTTCCCTCCAGTTCCCCCTCCCCCACCGAACAGGCGCCCCAACCGACCAGAGGAGGCGCTAGTGCAGCAACCAGGACACATCCGGCTTCCCACCCACAGACACAGCCAATTGTGTCTGTAGTGACGCCCGACCAAGCCGGAGGCAACACGGGGATCCGAACCGATGACCCCCGTGTTTGGAGGCAATGGATTAGACCACCACGCTACCCGGACGCCCCCAGCTAAATTCGGTTTAATAGCAGATTGATGATTGGAGACAACGGTGGGAAAACAAAATGCTAAACTGACCACCATGAATGTTGAGCATTTAAAGTACGACATAAATATTACACTGAATATGTGTTAAAAGGGGGGGGGGGATGATATGTGTTCACATCGAGGTACATGGTACACGAAGGGCTTTAAAGCACTGCAACCAATCAACGTCTGCGAGGGAGTAAATAATCTGCGCTGTATTAATGTGAAATGTAAAGTTAATGCTCTCGGTCTTATTTGCCAGGGTACTTCAACACCAGCCTTGTTTGATGAGGCTGAGTCAAACCCTGGAGCCATGCTTTCTCCATTTGTGGGGTTTCCATCACAGCAGCCTGGTATGTATTCTTCTGCCCACACAAAACGCCCTGACAGCTCTGCTCAGCTTGACGCGGGGTGGTTTCGTATCGTTTGTGGCGAGACTGCAGTCAGATTAATGAAGACTTTAATTGACGTTATGCCGTACCTCTTACAATGTCAGTCTATCAGAAATGCTCACCTAAATGTCCTAAATAAAACCAAGTTGTATCGGCCCGGCAAACCACGGGATTAATCAATTGCTGACACCTAATTGGATGACCTCTACGTGCGGTTCTGTGTAGTTTGTGCTAAAAGTGTAGACATGATTCTTGTTTTAAAATGTCATCCACACACAATAAATAAATAAATCGAAGGATTATGGCTTCCTATCATTTTTTATGATAAAGCTATGAGCATATTTTACTCTTCTCAATGAATTTACCAAGCACTGTTCTGACGACGGGCAGCACGGTGGCGCAGTGGTTAGCGCAGTCGCCTCACAGCAAGAAGGTTCTGGGTTCGAGGCCCTGGGTAGTCCAACCTTGGTGGGTCGTCCCGGGTCGCCCTCTATGTGGAGTTTGCATGTCTGCGTTGGTTTCCTCCAGGTGCTCCAGTTTCCTCCCACAGTCCAAAGACATGTAGGTCAGGTGAATCGGCCATACAAAATTGTACCTAGGTGGGGGTGGGGGGGGCTGTCCAGGGTGTCTCCCCGCAACCCTGAGCAGGATAAGTGGTTTGGATAATGGATGGATGGATGACTTGACTTCTTTAATTTCACAAAAGCAGTAACATACGTAGAAGCTATGCGGGACTGAGCACGAATCCACTCTGCCGAACCTTCTCCGTGCCCATATAAGCCATACAGCAGGGGTCCCCAATTACTTTTCATGGCGGGCCACTTTTAGGGCCACTTTTAAAACCACGGGCCACTCAACCTCCAGCAGCATGTTGTTCGTTAGTTTGTTTCTGTGTCGATACGTTGCAGGTATTATAATTTAAACAGAGATTTTTAATCTATTTTTCGATATATTACTAGTCTCACTTTTACTAAGAAATTAATTATTTCACATACAGTAGTGGCGAAAAGTTTAGTCCGGGTGCCGAATTTTTTATTTCCAAAAAAAAATTTTTTTTTTTTTTTTTTTGGTAGGGAAATAAAACAAAAATCTTCCTTCTGGCATTTCTCCAAAAATTCTCGCGGACCATAAATCAACCCGTCACAGGCCGGACGTGGCCCGCGGGCCGCCTATTGGGGACCCCTGCCATACAGTGACAAACACATGGGCATATCACGAAACTCATGTTCTTATTCAGATTCTTATACAGAATCATATTTCTTCTCGACCGTCCGAAAATGAGAAACCTTGTTACACCTGTACCCCTGCACCAGAGTAGGACCAGTTTGAGGTGATCAGCTACCTCTTCCATGGCTTTTTCCCCTGCACTAGATCGATGGGAAAGCCATAAAAGGAAGTCCTCTAGCTCAACAGCCACACAATCTGCTGGTTTTCAACAGGCAGCCTTTTCTCCAAACCCCTCCAGGCTCCTTCGGGGCTGTGATCCTCTGCATTGATGATCCTCTTTGAGACAGCTCACTCAGCTCCTCCCCTGCTGACGTTGTGCGTCATAGTGGTCCGCTTTGGTCCTGCTTCATTTGACGTAGTTTGACTATCAATTATGTAAATGCTACGCACAATGCCTCTTTGTTCGAAGGCCCGTTAAAGTCACCGCGTAAAAATCTGCTAGACTCGGTAGTGCTCTGCCACTTCGGCTTACAATCCGCATACGTAGTGATGGATATGCACATTTTGAGCCCAAATTAATTATTGATAAAGATACCATTAAGGTTGAAGGCCCAAGATGTAATGCCTAGCTAAAGCCCTTTGTTATTCCCCATGCACAACACAGGTGAAGATAGTTTCTCCTGTGAGTTTGTCAACATTTGCGATCCAGACAGGACACATAGCTTGGTCCTAGATCAAATACCAGCACTAATTACATGGTTTTTTTTCTAATCGTAAACTCTCGAAGATCCCATATGAAGGGATGCCTGACTGCAGCCCTAATAGCTAACCACCTAATCATCCCCCTGTGTAATTGGCTCAACGATTGCCTCCCTCTCCACCTCAAGCTGGTGTGTGGTGAGCGTTCCGGTGCAAAATGGCTGCCGTGCATCACCCAGGTGGGTGCTACACATTGGCGGTGGTTGAGGTGAGTTGCCCCCGTCACTGTGAAGCGCTTCGGGTATCAAGATAAAGCGTTATTAAATGTAATCTATTAACATCCGTAGGTTCCCAAGTGACCTTGCCTTTTTGACTTTAACCCATGAGGAGCTCTGGCTGGTCTACCATTTGAATAGCCTACAATCACAGTTGCAAGTGTAAAAAGATGAAATGAAAAGGAAAAGGCATAATACTGTGTAGGTCTATGTTAGTGTGGTTTTTACATCTCCAGTTTATATCTGTGTTGACCATTAGGGAGATGTAGGTCTACAATGAAATATTAGAGATAGGCTTAAAATAATTCTTCATATTTACGACTTTACTGTTATCTGATCACAGTAATTAGATGTGATCATTAGACCAACTATCAGACGAGGCTGGAACGATAGTCACTCGGGGACTACCTATACATAGTTATTGTAGTGAAGGTGGAGCTATAGGGTGGCGCGGTGGCCTCACAGCAAGAAGGTCCTGGGTTGGGTGGCACAGTGGTTAGCATGATCGCCTCATATCAAGAAGGTCCTGGGTTCGAGCCCCGGGGTAGTCCAACCTTGGAGGTCGCCCCGGGTCGTCCTCTGTGTGGAGTTGTGCATGTTCTCCCCGTGTCTGTGTGGGTTTCCTCCGGGGGCTCCAGTTTCCTCCCACAGTCCAAAGACATGTAGGTCAGTTGAATCGGCTGTACTAAATTGTCCCTGTGTGTGTGTGTGTGTGTGTGTGTGTGTGTGTGTGTGTGTGTGTGTGTGTGTGTGTGTGTGTGTGTGTGTGATGGCCTGGCGGCCTGTCCAGGGTGTCTCCCCGCCTGCCGCCCAGTGACTGCTGGGATAGGCTCCAGCATCCCTGTGGTGACCCTGAGAGCAGGATAAGCGGCTTGGATAATGGATGGATGGAGGTGGACCTGTACTCAGTCATGGGCTTATAATTGTCTCCCATCAATTAATTTGCCCACGAGAATGTTCCTATAAACGTTCATCCATCGATATGTCCGTTCGTTCGTCCATCCATCCATCCAATCAAGCTGTATCTATGTTGCACATTTAAATGTTTGATTCACATCAAATGCTATACAATTAACATAATGTTTTTAAACGCTGGCATCGTGGATGATGATGATGATGATGATGGCTGATTGGCGTACCTTGCTGAGGCGCATGTTGTCTAAGGTATGGCGGACGTTGGCCCCGCCGGTCTGTAGTTTGCTCTTGGTTAATAATTTCTCAGCCATAATAAAACACCCGGAAGGCTTTAGACCGAAGTTGAAAAAGCGACACAGGCACTACAGAGAGAGAGAGAGAGAAACAAACGTTTAATCAGGTAAAAGTGATGTGGAAAAACCTACAATTATGCTAACATCTGGAGATTAGCCTTAGCCAACGTGGGTTTGACGACTGTCACTGCTGAGCTTATCCGCAGGATCACTGCATTTATTTATTTAGTTTAGTTTCGAGACACTTTGGTCACCGTCGCGTTTTGGTAAGAAAACAGCTGGCTATTCTCCTGGCTCCTGACTAGATGAGGGTTTAGCATAATGGATCAGCAGAGAAGAGAACTAATGGTAAAGAAATTAATGCCGGAAAGAGATCATTCATTCCATTAGTTAGCTATTTGCTATCCCGCTTTATTTGAATAAGTACAGCTATCCAACATTTGCTAAGGGGACGGCTGTTTCTGGAGTAAATCCTCTAATTTGATCAACTTAATTGCAATAGATTCTGTAAACATCAAGATTGAACGCAGCAACTTTGTCAGTTAGTATAAGAATGCTTTAAACATAATCTAATAAAGTTGCAAAGGAACCTTTGAAAAGCCACTTATCCCAGTAAAAGGCTTGCGTGGCCATTAAGCTAAAATTCCCTTAGACAGGAATAGAGAGCAATTGATTGGGATTTCCTTGAAAATATGTGATCAGTCCTTCCTAATTTGCGTGCCTCCAAATGTCTCCAAATGCCCTTTTGTCACTGGTCTCACTTGTCATTTGATGCTGGATTAGGAAACCACTTTTTCTTCTGGAGCCTAATAAGCAAGGAGAAGTCAATACCGGGGTATTCTAATCATTCTGGCGAAGAGACACATTTAGTCTCCCTGCATTAGCTTTGAAGACGCTCAATCTATTTTAGCCTCGATATTTAGGATATGTATCCTATATATATCCTTGAAGGGCCATCTTGTAGCTGCGGAGTAATTTCTTTCAAACTTTTAAAACGTGTCTCAACTAAAATTTAAAATGCCAGGCCTTTTTAACCCCGACTGTTCGCAAACATCACTTTTACAATCAAGTCTTGCAGCCTTGCATCATGTTTCTTCTCGCAGCCAGACGTTCAGGTTACTTTGAGAGGTTGTTTTTTTGTGGGGGGGGGGGGGTTTGGGTGCATCAACATTTCATATGAATACAAATCAGGGGAGGAGAAAGTGCTTTTGTACATGTGCCATGATGCAGGAACAGAGTTACACTATGCATTGAAGCTTTGTGATGCTGCCCTGTTGCTTTAAAAGACAGTAACTCAAACACAAAATCCAAGCCGCTAGGAAATGTGGGAAAGAGTAGAGAATATCAAGCTTTTTTCCTATTGCTGAAGACATTTTATAGCATTGTTTTTAAAATCTGCAGTGGAACAATATCTCAATAGAGTGAGTTTGTACCGATGTATTATAATGTATTTCCCCAGAGGTATGCTGAGAGATTCCTTCTTTGCTTACAGAGCTTCGATATGTCCACGGCACAAGATCAATCTAAGAACCTGGAGCAGCTATCCGAAGATCCCATCACTGCTGTTGGTGTAGTGGCATCACATTGCAAAGCCCCTGATGGTTACCATGTTGTGAGTAATTGTTTTGAGCTGTATGGGTCTTGGATTATCTCTGGATCCAAGTTCTTATTTTAAAGGTGTTTTCGCATTTTGACTTTCCTGAAGTATAATATGACTTGTGGATATCAGCAGGGTTGAATGGTACTGTTTCAAACAGTGTAAATGACTCAAATCCCCCAACTCGCCTACATTTGTACGTTCAATAATTGAGCTGAAATATGACTGCGCACTTTTTCAGCAGCCTGAGTCCCAGAAGTTGGCCTAAATTTCCCATTCATTTCCTCCGTAGACATTTCAGATTGTCCTTAAAACAAGAGTTTTACACCTTGAATCAAACCATCTACAAAATAAATAATGCCTATATGACAATTGATTTTCCCAGCAAAAAGAATATCTGAAAAACCGAAAGAAAGACGAAGGCACAACACTGTGTACTCACTTGCTTTTAAGAGTGAATGAGCTACTCAAAACCATAAAGCACTGCAAATGTCACCGAACCCCTTTTCCCTTCTCTCTCAAGCGGTTTCAGCCAACTTTTGCAATCACGTACATTTTCTCTTGTATGCGTTCTTCTTGTTCTTCTACTTTCTATATCTTAGTGTTTTGTGATTTGTCTTTTCAAGATCTCTAAAATAGCACATCCTGTCTGAAAGAGAAAACACGGTGGCACAGGTTGTTAGCCCGCGTAGACAATAGCTGCATTCAAAACCCCCTACGATACCAGCAGTACGTACTGATTTGGCCAAAATATAGCATGTAGAATACAGTATGCAAATAAAAGCAGGATCTGCTGTAAGAATGCAAGATATACCAGGATGCCGTACCGATTTGGAAAAAATCTCCAGTATGCATCCGACCAGTTTACCACAATTTGTCCCACAATGCAAAGCGCTGGAATGGGCACAACAACCAGTTATTTTTGAAACGGCGGACAGCAACAAACCCCCACGTCAGTGGTGAAGAAGGAGGAATATAAATGTAAGTACCACTTATAACATTTTTTTTCTAATTTAATCTTGTGTAAGGAGAAAAATTCACAATTGAGACTGAACTACAGCCTGTCTGTAATGAACGTATACGTAGCTACATTTGTCCTACTACCCATAACAAAGCCATAAACCTTCTAAGCTAATGTTTGATATCACGAATACAGCAGCGTTAACCTTAGCGAGCTGCAATAAAAAAACAACAACAACATTAAGTTATATTTGTTGTTATTGGGGACAGATCAGGACAACGGGAGGCCCTCATCTGCAGGAGAACTGCTAACAAAGCCCTCTTCAGTGGGCAGCGAAATGCTGCCCAGATAGGATTTGAGCAAGTTAGGTTGCCCCCCCCCCCTCTTTTTTTTCCCAATTGTACCTGGCCAATTACCCCACTCGTCTGAGCCGTCCCAGTCGCTGCTCCACCCCCACTGCCGATCCAGGGAGGGCTGCAGACTACCACATGCCTCCTCCCATACATGTGGAGTCGCCAGCCGCTTTTCCCATGACAGTGAGCAGTTTCACCAGGGGGATGTAGTGCATGGGAGGATCACACTATTCCCCCCAGCCCCCCCCCCCCCCGAACAGGCGCCCCCGACCGGCCAGAGGAGGCGCTAGTGCAGTGACCGGGACACATACCCACATCCGGCTTCCCACCCGCAGACACGGCCGATTGTGTCTGAAGGGATGCCCGACCAGGCCAGAGGTAACACAGGGATTCGAACCGGCGATCCCCGTGTGGGTAGGCAACGGAATAGACCGCCACACCACCCAGATGCCCGCAAGTTAGGTTTTTAGTAGTTAGCTTAGCTTGCTTGCTAGGTAGATATGTGTTATGACAACCTTACATTTTGGGAGTTTGTTGTATTTTCATGAAACTAACAACCTTTTATTGTGCGGGGTTTTTTAACAGAGAGTTCGTCTGTTTGGAGAGAGAGCAGAGAGAGAGCGGCCTAACAGAGGAGAAGAGGGACAGTGGAGAGAATGGTTGAAGAGGAGAGAAAATGAAAACGCAGAAAGGGAGGAGAGGATACGGAGAGATTTGATTTCACTGGTGGAAAAAGGTTTTCAATAAGCGAGGCCACAATAAAAGAGTTGTATTGTTTTTTGGTATCTGCACTCTTTTATTCACAGTGATCATTTTGTTTGTTCTAGTGTCATTGGTCATGTCATGTAACCATCATCTACTTTGTTTATGATTTAGACAGGTTGTATCCTAATTATCATGTTATCCCAGAGAGCATATTAATATACCAATATAATATTAATACTGCATCTGGCACTATTTTTTACTGGATGGTGTATTTTTATCACAATGAGGGTGGATGAGCCACATCATCATCACCATCATCATCATAGAAATTATGATTTTGAGTGAACACATAATGCTTTTCATTACCAAGGTGGTAGTAACTGTTTTGAGGATGGAGTAAACAGTAAACTCCATCTCCTACCAAGACAACAGGTCCAGATAGTCCAGCATAGCAATGACTGCACCCTGGTGCAGTAGAACTGTAAAACAAGTATGGCCATCATAGAAATACAGTGAAATAATGTGACAAAATGCCGGCAAATCTGGTTCCTTCCGGTCGTAAGATGGGCATTGCTCATCTCTCAGGTAAATGTTCCTCTTTGGGGAAAATCATTAAAACCCACATTTATAACTTCTCTTTTTTAGAGCGTAAGGGAGTACACAGTAGCGGTGGCTTTCCATTCACCGTACCATCGTTTACTTCCACTTTCCAAACCCGGCACCCGGCTATGCCTGGCCTAGCATACTGCAAATTAAATTCTAACAGTGTCATACTGCATACTACTACTACAAGGTGCTTTATGCAGTATGTAGTACAAACGGCATTTGTCGACGGTATGTAGTAGTCGAATACAGCCAGTGTCACATCATTTCGTACCGGCTTTCAGCCTTGCAAATTTGGAGCAGTTTACGTCTCCATGGTAACGGCAACATCTCTGATTGGTGGAATTTGCTTTAGGATTGTGGGTAGTGTAGTAGTCCACCAGGAATTATTAGAGAATAAAACATTCTTTCCATCCATCCATCCATTATGCAAAGCGCTTATCCTGCTCTCAGGGCCGCGGGGATGCTGGAGCCTATCCCACTAGTCACTGGGCTTTCATTCATTGTCATTGGTATATTTATTTGTTATATTATGATTTTACTAGTCATATGATATTCTTAAGTCATATTAACTTCACATATATACTTGACACATAAGAAAACATTATTTCTTCAAAACAAAATTGAAATCGGATGACTTTCGGCTTCAACAGGAGCATGCCGACAAATGTGCTGTGTATCTGCCTCCTTTCTGTTTGATTTTGGTTTTCTTTCTTGTTTGATTTGGTTTTTTTGCTTGTTTGTTTTTTTTTGTCCCCCCCCCCCCCCCTCTCTAGTCACTGAACGATAGAAGTCAAGATTCTAGTAGAGTATCAAATCACGCCATTGTGTCCACTGTTGGGAAAATTAGCTGGATTTGGACCAAGCGTTAAACTATGTGAAATTCTCCCAACCGAAGTTCAAAACATGTTTTCACCTGCAAGACTGGGGAATCTAACTTGAAAAATCAAGGAAATGTTTGTGTCAAGCCACTTTTTTTTTTTACAAAACGATTGGACATTTTTTTATTTTACCTTTACCTTTCTGTGGGGTTTCAGTGGAAAAATAAGATTGATATAAGTAGCATGCATGTGAGATCAAAACAAATGGAAAACACTGAGCTACGAAGTTGAAGCCTTCAAAATTGTTGAATGTTTGTTAAAGCCGTTAGATTTTTTTTTTTTTAAATCCCCCCCCCCCTTTTCTCCCCAATTGTATTCGGCCAATCACCCCACTCTTCCGAGCCATCCCGGTCGCTGCTCCACCCCTTCTGCCGATCCGGGGAGGGCTGCAGACTACCACATGCCTCCTCCGATACATGTGGAGTCACCAGCCGCTTCTTTTCACCTGACAGTGAGGAGTTTCACCAGGGGGATGTAGCGCATGGGAGGATCACGCTATTCCCCCCAGCCCCCCCCCCCTCCCGAACAGGCGGCTCAACCAACCAGAGGCCAGAGGAGGCACTAGTGCAGTGACCAGGACACATACCCACATCTGGCTTCCCACGCACAGACACGGCCAGTTGTGTCTTTAGGGACGCCCGACCAAACCAGAGGTAACACAGGGATTCGAACCAGCAATCCCCGCGTTGATAGGCAACGGAATAGGCCGCTACGCCACCCGGAAGCCTGTTAGATGACTCTTTGATTATTTATAGTTTACTTTGATAACGGAGTGTGGGGACTTTTCATTGATATACGTATGTTGCCGCTAGTCTTCCAGACTCACCAGAGGCTAGCATTTAATGATCTTTAGCAGATGCCCACCACTGACATGTAACTCCGTCCCCTTATTTGATTTACATTCAAGTGAAAATTGATAATCGGTTTACCCTGAGACGAATAACGGCAGAGGATCTACCGGTTTATAGTAATGGTTTTTTGGTTGAGGAAGAGGGAGAGTGTGAGAGCAGAACATGTTTGTTAGTTTAACAAAGCGTAAGCCAAGCTTAAGGGCAGAGCTCTTTTCCTTCTCCTTTCCTATCAACTGTTTGTGTTGCATTCATCCACCCCCTCCCCCCTCTACCTCTCCATCCTCCCCCATCCCCTTCCTTCCCCACCCTACATACCCTGGTCGTTGTAATCTCTGGCAGATGATAGCTGGTTGGCACTGAAATGGAGCCACTGGCAAGGGAACTGTATGCACACCACATGTTGGTGACAAACAGAGAGGAACCCCGTCAGACATCCTGCTCCGGTGCTCCAGCGCTGCACTGTTTTTCAGTTGATGTGCATACATACAGTGCTGGTTCTGCAGGGCCTAAACCTGGTCGCAGAATGTTTCTGACATCTGTTATTTATCTTTCCCTCTGTAAAGAAAAAAAAACCCCAAAAACTGTTCCTGTCAAGTTCCAAGTAATAGGCCTACACTTTGATATGGGAACTGGGGAGTTTGTTGGTAGATGCAGATCTCTGCATTTTGAATGTCAACATTGTGGCAATACTAAAAACAGTTCTCTAAGCACGGTATAGAATTCTGTGGTCACCTGCAAGAAATGCAAAAAAAAAAGTAAGTTTACCAAAGTTCTGTGCTATTTATTTATTTGTTTATTGTTAATTGTAGACATTTTAATACCAACCATAAAACTTAAACGTTAGGATTAAGCGGATGGCCGTTTTAAACCCAAATTCTAGTTATTCCTGTGAGAATAATGACATGTCTGCTTGACATGCCCTGAGTTCCTCCTGAAGTTACAAAGTTACTGGGGGAAAAAATTACTTAAAAAGTTACAAAGTTGCTTTAAGTAACTTAAGTTCTTCCGTAAGTTACAAACAAGCTTTTTTTTTTACTGTTGCTTTTGTAAATGCTGGACACTGGGCTACAATTATTGTCTCGATTTTGAGCAAAAAAGCCTGAAAGCACAACAAATTTTTATATATATATATATATATATATATATATATATATATATATATATATATATATATATATATAAGAAACCAGAACCATAAGGAATAAGAAAAAATTGGAAACAAGGAACAGAAACTAAATGAGCAACGAAAGTGTTGCGCGCGAGGATGCTGTCATGAAATCCGTTGTCTTGGTTTTGTTATGTAATGTTTGTTGTGTTGACTGTCGGATCCTTTCCCTACCTTCAGATGTTTCTTGCCAGGTTTTTGAAACAAAATTGTCAATTTTATGTCAGATCGATTACCTGAAAAACATAGTGGAGATTCATAAAGCGGCACATTTAATTCTTCACCATCTCCATGTTTCTACTTCCGAACCAATCGAGCTGGGTGGAAGAGTCTGAAATGACCCTTGAACCTGCAACTGAAGTATGACAATCACTTAGAACGTGTCCTGTAGGACCTGTTAAGCTCGCCCCATATCCAAACAGGCCCCAAACTCAAATATTAAAACCTGGGCATCTGGGTAGCGTAGCGGTCTATTCCGTTGCCTGCCAACACGAGGATCAGCAGTTCAAATCCCCGTGTTACCTCTGGCTTGGTCGGGTGTCCCTACGGACACAATTGGCCATTTCTGCGAGTGGGAAGGCGGGTGTGGATATATGTCCTGGTCGCCGCACTAGCACCCCCTCTGGTCGGTTGGGGCGTCTGTTTGGGGGGGTGGGACTGGGAGGGAATAGCGGGATCCTCCCATGCTCTGCGTTCCCCTGGCGAAACTCCTCACTGTCAGGTGAAAAGAGGCAGCTGGCGACTGCACATGTATGGGAGGTGGCATGTGGTAGTCTGCAGCCCTCCCCGGATCGGCAGAGGGGGTGGAGCAGCAACCGGGACGGCTCGGAAGAGTGGGGTAATCGGCCAGATACAACTGGGGAGAAAAATGGGGAAACAATCCAAAAAAACTAAAGGAAAAAAAATATTAAAACCGACAATGAAGGTACAAGCACCGTGTAAAGCAACCGAAGGATCTCAGACCAAAAATAGCTCTATTGCACACAAAAACAAGACAAATGATTTCATGACTCTTGCTTGTAACTCTCGTTTCTCCTTTATGGTTTTGGTTGCTTGTTTACAGTATTTGGTTTTTTTTTGCGTTTTTTTTTTTGCTGTCAGGCTTTTTGGCCCTAAATTCTGCATACTCTGTCTTACCACTAAGCTCAATTGATGCATTTGTGTTGATATTTTTGGAAGGGGCTATTGCAAAATACCGAGGTGGCAACACGATGGTGTAGTCATACTTCGTAGTTGTCTCATAGCCAGTATCGAGAGCCGGTGAGACATCTTTTCCTCACGTTTTTATTCATTCCACTTGAGCGAAAGCCTCCGTGTCTTTCAAGGTAATAAAATATAGATTGTGCTCTCATTAAAAAGCCAAATAAAAGTCTTTCCACAAATGAATTCATGGCCTTTCAGACCCTTGAGTACAATGTAAACACCCCCCCCCCCGTTTTCAAGAGCATCATTTCGACATCACAGTGTGGTCTTGCATCAGTGAATTTGGAAACAAAAATATTGACATTTTGCATCAACGTACAGATACGATATTGAGAGGGACCATCTCTGGATATTATGCTGCAACTACCCATCTAATGCCCCTTTTCCACTACATGGTACCGGCTCGACTCGACTCAGTGTCGTTTTCCATTACTGTAACAGTACCCCCCCCCCTCAATGTAGCTGGTCTGCATTGATTTTGGTACCCACTCCAGTTTTCTTGGAACCTCGACAAAGGTGGTACCAGAAAAGTGGTGACAGTTACCAAAATGCCGGTACTTTCCAGTAATGGAAAATGAAAAAGTCGAGTCGAGTCGTGCCGCTACCATGTAGTGGAAAAGGGACATAAATGTACTTATTTCTTAATCGATCCTCAATCGCAGCAGCTTCAACATGCAGTACTTTTTTAAAAAGTAGATCAAGGGGCTCAATTAGCTCTTTTGTCCTCCGGTATCGTGTGCTCACATCTCTGAGTTCGAGTCGGCTGTTCCCACACAAGAGAGCACGGGCCCGGATCAAACAACTTTCCACTGGGATGAGGAGTTCTGCCGAAGTATCGGCAGCCACCCCACATCAAACACCTGAAGCACACCCCCATGCACACGCGCACACTCTGGAACGGTTGCAAATGGAAATATGTTTGCGATCCAAATTCACCTGAGCATTTGACACGTTACTCTCATGAATTCATTAGAGTAACACGGGTTTATCTGAAGACGCGCGGTGGTAGAACGAGATCTGAGTCCCGCGTAATTGGCGAGGACATCCGAATGGGTCTACAAACCTTAGATGGTTTCTTGGTAGTACTGGAGGCAGCATAATTCTGCAGCTTATACCATCAACAGATGGAGACTGTGCTGGAGACGGAGATCAGTTGAAGCCCGCTTAGCTGCAAGATGGAAATTATGCAATGTTTTTTTTTTTTCCCTTTTCTCCAAGATGTTATTTTGAAGAATCCCAAATGTCTGTGATGGATAACATTTATTCTTAGTATTCTTGCTAATTAACTTAGACAATTTGAATATCGTCTATTGTCGTGGTGTTCTCCTGTTGAGATGAGACGCATATCTGCAAATTTCCCATCGTTATTTGTTGGTATTTTCTTTTTCCTTCGGCAGATATAATTACCGTAGCTGGTCTCACTCCCCAGAGATTCTTGATTGCATCCCTTTATATCCTCCCCCGTTTCAGCTCTGCCTCTCAGTGCTTCACACAAACCTACTGGTGTCACCGGTCTCCTGAGAGCTTTCACAGGATTATACAGCAACCCCTACACACTTCTTTCACGGCAGTCTTTTAGATCAATGCGAGCATAAGACTTTTGGAAACGGCAGTTGAATGTGTCAGTTGGTTTCAATTCAAATAAGCACATGCTCGCTTCATCATCAACGATCAGCGCGATCAGATCATATTTCAAAGAGGCATTTCAAGTTAGAGCTGTGATATCTCTTTTTGTCAGACATGTAAGTCGTCATGGAGTCCTCCCTATGGAGCCAGACAATGGCGGTCTTGGAAGTGCTGGGGGGGGAACTGCCGCATCTTTACTTTACACCTCTTCCCACCGCGGCTCGGTGGTTGGTGTTTTCACATTCAAATTGCATCGCAACCGTCGCTGCCGGGATCTGTGGCAGGATGATGCCTGAGGTGCCTCCGAGGAGGACCGTGCCCTCGTTACTCCTCAGCTTGACTTTGGGTTTCACAAAGCTATCCCTTTGTTTACGCTGACAGGATGCGCTGGTTACTGACCTGGAAAAAGTGTCCGAGACGGGTTGTCTTGTAAGAAAGAGGGAGGCTGGTGATGTATAGGCTCCTTCTGGGACCTTTCATAGCACCCCCATTGGTGACGCCTGCGATCCCTCTCTCTCTCTGCTCATCCTCGGCTCTTTCTATCTCTCACAGTGCTATCTATCCCTCTCTCTCTCTCTCTCTCTCTCTACCCCCAACCCCATCAGTGGTGGTTTTGCATGAATCTCTCCACGCCATGTCTCCCCCACCCAATCACTGGGGTCATTCATCATTATTGTCAAGGGGGTAATGTGTACGGGTGGGTGCAGAGATCTATGACTTCTTCATTTGAATGAACCTCATTAGATTGACTCCTCTTTGTAAAGGATCCCCTCAGAAAATAAGTCTGGCAGTTATTTAGGCAATTCTCACATGATAGCCAATGGAACATGACGTCTCAGCCAAGCATATTTGCTCGAACGATGGCGGAGTCTCTTTCCACAGAATGGATGCTGCGTTTTGCGTTATCAGTCTTCCCCGAATGCTTACCGTACATTTACACAACAGCGCTCTATAAGACCTTGAGCTTGACTTGTGGTGGCCACATACAATCCATTGTATTTTCACCTAATCCACCAATCGTTCACAACTATTGATTACACACACTCAAGCCGCTCAATTCTTGGGATTTATACACATAATGAAGTTGGTTTTAATCATCAATAATTGATTATTAGGAGAATTATCTCATTAGATATTGGGTTGTATCCATACGGGGTCAATGAAGTGAACTGTTCAAGGTGCATACACACAATGCACAATGGGATATCCTCATTGTACCGAGGGGTCTTGAAATTCAACATAAAACCAGTTACAAACCTCATCGAAATGGAAAACATCTGCCGGTTGATGCTCGGGGGGTAACAGAGCCGTTTTTGCAATATTTTCCTTTTATTATTGTGTTTATTTATTGATTTATTTAAGATGCTTTCTGTATTTACACCAAATGTACACAGCCCCCACATTCCCGCAGAAGCACAATGAAGTTTGGCTTTCCTTATTAGAGCAGATCTTTGTCAGGGTGTCTTTAATCAGCCTCGTCCCGAGGGATGATATTTTTAGCCACCTTTTTGGAGGCTAAGACTCCTTTACCCGCACAGAGCACTAATGAGATGGAGCGCTGGCTTAGGCAAGCGTTAATTAAGGCTAGTATGCAAGGCAAGAGGCAAAAGCAACACGCTCATGGCATACATACATTAACTTTATCCCACCTCATGCTTGTTTTTTTTTCCCTCTCCTTGTTTTTTTTTTTCTTCCCTTCTCTTCTTTTTTTTCATGTAGGTTGCACAAACAACAGATGGCTCTGACGCCGACCTGTGGAAGGACGGCTTATTCAAATCCAAGGTCACCCGCTACCTCTGTTTCACCAGAAAAAATGTAAGCGTAAATGTAAACTTCTTCTCTCCCCCTATGCATCCTTCAGTAACACCTCGTCTTCAACACCTTTTCGCCACCGGTTAGCCGTGTTTTCTGCCGCCGGATCATCTCTGCGAGGCCCTTTGATCGTGCACCGTTCCATAATGGTTTTTAAAAGGCCAGTCATTGCCAATGCAGTTTTGAACTTGGTACTATAGCATGCATAATCTTGATGAATTATACCTCGGCGGGTTATATTTTTCATGTCCCCCCCCCCCAGAGATTATTATTTATGGTTATTCATGAAATAACAATGAGCTCTAACTGTTAACTATTCCAATTTCTACAATTAACCACGTCCCTGTAGGATACCAAAGAGCGCTTCTTCAAAGATGATGCACGCATCCGAATTATTAACATTTTTGGCGAAAATACTTTCTTATAAGAGTTGACATATCAAAAGGCCCTTTCAGGGTGGTTGAAAAGGGAGTGCGCCGTATATATTTAGTAATACTCCTCTGTGAATTCAGAGACAATTTCCTTTTAAAAGTTGCATATCACACAGCGTAATGTCGGACCTTTGTTTCCCGTTGACCAGTAGTGCTGTTCAGAATTTACCATCCTTAAAACGGCGTACTGCCCCTTTTTCCCATCTCCCTGCCTTACATTGTTTTTTACGTTGATGGGAGGAAGTTAGTCTAGGCACAGCCTCGTAGGCCACCATGCTTGTTGCTGATCCTTCTATCGCTGCTGCGTCTGAATTGTTGCATGGTTGTCAGCAGCTCTGTAGCCACACACACACACACACACCTGCCTATATCTCCTGGGTAATGGTGATTAACTCCCTAACCCTAATTCATTTAGCTTATTATTTACTAATCCATGCTATTATATTCATTTATTTACCTTATTTGTAGGAGGACACTGTGAACGATACTCTAAAATATGCATTTTTTTTAAATGCATGTGTCATTAGTTCGCGTCCCTTCATATTCTGAAGTAAACTTACTGAGGGAACTTTATTCTCTCTTGACATCCTGAAAATGCCGAGCGGCCTGATGTTGGCTGCCTCGTGGCTGAGCTCGTCCTCGTTCCCAGTATGGTATATACCGCGCAAATAGCCTTCCCCTAGTTCCTGTATATTATCCTAAAACGTGTGTCCACATTGTTTTAAAGACCCGCACGCAAATAAAACATGACAGAGCCATCAACAATGGCTATTTTGCCTGCCAGTCAATGTAGCTGCCTTTGTAATTGTCTATGACAAAAACAGATTCTGCAAAATTAGCCCCTGAATTATGTGTGTGTGTGGGGGGGGGGGAGTAAATAGTTTGTGATTTATCATACTCTAGGTTGGAGGTAGATAGCCCTTTTGTCAGCTCCTGATGGAAAAAATCTCTGCAGCAAAAGGGGGAAAAAACTAAAATAAAGGTTCCATGCATAGTAATAACGTTCATCCATATTCCTCCTTAAGTCGGTATAAAAACTATGAATAAAAAATGTGTCTAATGGTAATGACTGCCGGGCGATTGTAGCCGGTGGTATCCAGCCTCTCTCGGACGCATCAAGTCACGGCTGGCTCGCCCCACTCTCCACTGCCGCCGTGTATTATTGCAATTTATTATGGCAAAATATGAAAATGTAATGGGAGGCTGAGAAGAGTCATGCTTGAAAATGTCAACTACACAGTTGTTGATTGTTTTAAACCCAGTCCCGTTCCGTTGATCAGGCTGCCCAGGCTGTCTCGCGTCACCCCACAGTTCCTCTCCAAAGGTTGAGAATGATTACAAGTTCACAGATGCATTCTCATTGGGGGGGGAAAAGAAGGAGGGGAAAAAAAAGCTATTGGGGAGTAATTACTTGTGCTGTTTTGTCAACATTTCTCTCTAGACTCCCTTATCTTTTGGTGAATCGTCGACTCTCTTAAGTCGATGTGTTGTCTTAACATTTCCTTTCTCCCTCTCTGTCCTTTAGATGTCAGATCTGCATATGTCGGCGTGAACTTTGAAATATCCCCCCCCCTCCTCCTCTTTTTAGGACCAGCACGGCAGTGTTGTTGTGGACATGAGGCTTATTGACATTAAAGACACGTTGCCAGAGGGCTTCACAGCCGTACAAGAAACCGTGGACACAAGTAAGGAAACAGTCGATACAAAACGCAAGCCCGCTGCCGCGTTTTTGATTCTCCAACCAGCTCATGCGGCGGTCCTCTGGGGCAGCTTTGCTTGAGATAGTGAATGTTTTATAGGTGCAGGTTAGTTTAATTTATGGCAGTCTGCGGGAATAAAATAAACATTTTGCCCCGGAGGTACAAGAGAAGAGAATCATGAGTCATTGTTTATCTCAGCTGGAGCCGTGCTTTTCTTTATGAGGGGCTTATTTATTTATGTATTTATTTGGGGAGAGGACGAGTGGATGGGGTTTATCTAATATTAATGAAATGCATTCCCCAATGCTTTAGTGCTTTTTGAGTGCTGTGTATTTCCCCCTCACTTTCCACGCCTTGGAAATGTAATAATATTTTGGTGTGGGGAGTGAGGACAGCTTGTTTATTATTTTTATTATCATTGCATTTGCACTGCACTTTCTAGTGCTGCTTGGAAAATAAATGAGAGAGGCACAGATGCACTATATAGGAGAAAGCATGGCACTTTTTTCGTTTTTTTTTTTTTGCCAGAATATAGAAAAGAGATTATGTTTTGTTTGGTTATGGTAATTTGATGTTTTATTACTTCATGTGGATCCATGTTTAATGTATAGATCTGACATTATGTATGAGATTCTATCTGGAATATCCAGTTTAAATCCCCGTTGAGCACTATAACTGATGGAGGGCTTACTTGCTTCTGTAATTTTAACTACTAAAATGATGAAAGGTATAATAATACAAGATCATTTTGTAGCTTATAGCATCCAGCCCGTTTTGTCTGAACACAGCAAGTCTCCTTGGAAGTGATATTTCTTTATCTGTCATTCTGACACTTGTAACTAAATAGGACAGAAATTGTAACTGGGATTTGGGAATATGCATCATTCTTAGAAGCTAAAAAAAAAAAATATGTCAATGACTTTTAGTTTTAAATGAAGAGCTAATTTGAGTTTTTTTTTCATTTTTTATTTTTTTTTATTAATAGACCTGATTATGGCGGCACGGTGGCTCAGTGGTTAGCGTGGTTGCCTCACAGCAAGAAGGTTCTGGGTTCAAACCCCCGGGGTAGTCCAACCTTGGGGGTCGTCCTCTGGGTGGAGTTTGCATGTTCTCCCCGTGTCTGCCTGGGTTTCCTCCGGGTGCTCCGATTTCCTCCCACAGTCCAAAGACATGTAGGTCAGGTGAATCAGCCGTACTAAACTGTCCCTAGGTGTGAATGTGTGTGTGTGTGTGTGTCGGTCGGCCCTGTGATGGCCTAGCGGCCTGTCCGGGGTGTCTCCCTGCCTACCACCCAATGACTGCTGGGATAGGCTCCAGCATCCCCACGACCCCGATTGGGATAAGTGGCTTGGATAATGGATGGATGGACCTGATCATGCCTTTTGTCTCTTTCCTACCCAACGCCCTGCTATGCTCTGTCTCTGCATCATCAGGAGAGCCTGCGATGAGGAAGAGGAGGCTATGTGTGAAGCTCTGTCCTGGTGCAGCTGCCAAGACTGCTGTCGTCGACATTCAGATAACTGGGAAGTCCAAGCATCATCTTGTCAACTACACTTGTATCGGGTGAGCTGTTTGGTCGTGGAAATGAATAGATTAATCTCCCGGCGTCTAATTTTTATCAAACAACCTTGACTGGACACATCATCCTGGTCGGTGCTTTAAGGATGTTACAAGTGTCCCCTGGTTTGCATGATCTCTGATAAGCAGTACTACTATCATCTGTAAACAAGTGTTTTTTTACGGGAATTTTGCCGTTTTGAATTTAAAAAAAGAAACTTGATGCAGACAGCAAATGTCGAATAAAATCCCAAGAATTCACAATGGATGTTTGTACACTCGGTTGTGGTTGTACGTTTGCTATGAAGAAATGGAACAAGTTGCGGTGGAAATGCATATGCCAAATACAAGAAATCAAATGTGAGCAGAATTTAATCACACGATCAGCTGTTTCTTAACCATAAGTGGTCCTCCTTAATTTGCATGATTTATTCTGTGACACCTAATTATTCACTTGAAGTTTATTCAAAAGTTGGTTGGAATCATAACTACTGCTAGCAGCGTCATAAGTTAATTTGTCTTTTTACAGTGAGCTGAACAGTTTGGAAATATGGTATCGAATGGGAGATGCCCTCCAGATACAGCAGTCATTGCAGAGACTGTCCATTACAGCTGTCATTGAAACACCGCCCAACACAGCAAGGTAATGTCAAATAACATCGCCCCACAATATTCTGTTTTCTTTTTCTCTTTTTCTTTCTTTCTTTCTAACACATACTCTTGTGCCCCCATGATGGCACATATGACAATGAAGATGCAGACGATTGCTCAGACTTGGGGTGTTTGGCATAAGCGTGGTGGCTGGACAGAGAGGTAACACGGGTACACTGTAGAGATGGGATAACTAGGCAGAAGGCTCCAAAGAAGAACATGGGTTCAACGAGGGCTAAACTCCTGCTATTTGTGGTGTGTCCCGTGAGGCAGAGGCAGGTCGCTCTCCGACTGCAGTGACAGGACTATTGCACGGTGCAGACAGGGGGGAAGAGATGTAGCCCGGAGAGGGAGAGACAGCTGCGGAGGAAGGGAGGAGCGCTTCCAGAGCTCCGCCACGCCGGAGTGTCCCCTACCCCTCAGCTGCTCCGTCTTCCTCCACCCCGAGGCCCAGTCAGAACAAGCAGGCCTTTGTACCGGGTCCAGATCAAACAGCTCAATTATTTATCGCGACCAAGAGCTGGGGATTTCCACAGCAAATTGTAAATAAACAATTGAGACTCCTTAGGAGTGGCAACGCTGTGGAACAGGGACGCTTGGCGTGGGCACCGGGTGGGTCGCCAGCTTCTAGCGCTACCTTTTGCCACGCAGTGCCGAGCTGAGTGAAAACCATTTCACGGCAGAGGCCAGAGTGGGTGAACGCCAATAGGAGTATTCAGCACTGAGCCACTATTCAAACGGCGAGTGGAAAACGGTAAGCGGGAGGAGACAGGAGTAAAACGATCCGCTAGTTAATCAGTCAGTGAGCCCCAAAAAAATGTAAGCTCAAAGTAAAAACTCGAGCCATTTGAAGTAATGCTGGAGTTTTGTGAATGGTCCATACTTTGCCAGTAGATGGTCAGTAATCTTTGATGTGTTGAGATGACGGGGAGCGCTGTGGCCGCACGCCGCCTTGCAACTGTTAACCAGTAATCCTCACTTCTTTTGAAGCCCACTTTCAAGTTGGTTGGGCATTGAGGGTTGAATAAATTGCACCTCGAAGCAACCCACACCCCTTCCTGATGCCTGCTGAGATCACAGGCTCCTGTTTTTGTATTAACATTAAAATTCATGCCGCGGTGTTACAGTCTTCTTTTTTAGTGTATTTCCATCCATTACGCGTGGCCACGTAAGGACAGGACCGTGGGTAGATGAAGCCTCTGCCGGTTTAGACAGTACGTGCCACGTCTTTTTGCTATTTATCTTTTGCAGCTGGCAACTTTGCTGTGTAGCGATACATACTTTAGACAACCACGTAGCCCCGACGTTTGGTTTTTTTTTATTTATTTTTTTTAAAGTCACAGTTTAGAGGTGTTTGACTGTGATTTATGAGCAGTTAGTCACTTATTGCTTAAATAAAATCAGTTGTACGCAATGTTGCCGTCTTTCTAGCATCACTCTGCTGTACTTATTCATATTCAGCATGCGAACCCCCCACCCCCCTCCACATCTACTTGGGGCTATCTCAACTTTATGGCCTTTGGAGAATAGCACCTCTTAAATTTAAGTGCCCTTTACAGTCAGTGGAAAAATATGTTTTAAATATAGTCAATAATGTGTAAATTTTTAATGACCCTTATAATTTTGAAAGCCGTGGTGAACTCACTCAAATGTTGCCTGAGGCAACAAGAGCTTGTTAGACTTGTGTATGTACCATCACAAACCACCAATTTGGGTTTTTCAGCAATATGGAGCTGCAATATATTTACTAGGTGTTGCATAGAGGTTAGCTGTTCTTGGTTTGTGTGTAATATAAACTGCACTTGAATCCACATTAATCCACAGATTAATCAACAGATCCGCAGATTTTTTTGTCGTTGTTTATTTCGCAGCCATCGCTTTTTATTATACTTTATTAACTTTTACTGTTGTCAGACAAAAAATAAACTCTTAAGCACAGGGGAGCTCACACAGCTCATAGGCCTACATGACTGTGGAACCAGCAGCACGGTGGTCCAGTGGTTAGCACTGTTGCCTCACAGCAAGAAGGTCCTAGGTTCGAAACCCGGGCCGTCCCAGGTCCTTTCTATGTGGAGTTTGCATGTTCTTCCCGTGTCTGCGTGGGTTTACTCCGGGTGCTCCGGTTTCCTCCCACCATCAAAAAGATATGCATGTTGGGCGTCCGGGTAGCATAGCGGTCTATTCTGTTGCCTACCAACATGGGGCTCGCCAGTTCGAATCCCCGTGTTACCTCCGGCTTCATCAGGTGTCCCTACAGACACAGTTGGCCATGTCTGTGGATGGGAAGCCAGATATGGCCTCCTCTGGCCGGCCGAGGTGTCTGTGTGTGTGTGTGTGTGGGGGGGGGGGGGGACTGGGGAGAATAGCGTGATCCTCCCACGGGCTACGTCCCCCTGGCGAAACTCCTCACTGTCAGTTGAAAAGAAGTAGCTGGCGACTCCACATGTATCAGAGGAGGCATGTGGTAGTTTGCAGCCCTCCTGGTTGGCTCGGAAGAGTGGGGTAATTGGCCGGATATGACTGGGGAGAAAAAGGGGGGGGGGTCCAAAAAAAAAAACCATACACTTTAGGGTTAATGTTCCTGTCTGTGTCCCTGAGCAAGGCAATGGAAAGAAGAACGGGAGTTGGCCCCCGGGTGCTGCAGCTGCCCACTGCTGCTGTGCAATAGGATGGATTAAATGCAGAAGACAAATTTCACTGTAACCACAAAAAAAAAACACAACAACAACTGTACAATGACAGAAATAAAGTGTCTTTCTTTCGTTCAAATATCAGATGAAAATGAAGAATGCTGTGACTATGTCTTCATGCATGCTCAATAATCCAGCTCAGAAAATCATGATATGACTATGCTATGACTATGTTTTTTGTTATAAGCTCCAGCCGACGCACTATTTTGAGCTGCTAGGCTAAAGCTGCTAGCATGGATAGGTGTGAAGGGACGTCAAAACGCCTTCGTGCCTTTAACGCTAATGGCCTTTTATCGGGTTTGTCAAAAGTATTTCAGCCAGCTATATTATTCCAATTTGATTCATGGCTTCAGCCCGGTGTCAACCTCTTTCTTCCTGTCACAGAAGACGGTATCGCAACTTCTTAATTTTATAATGTGAAGACACCGTGCCATCCGTTCCAGCCGTTTTAATATGTCCACTGTAGCACCACCCTTACTTCTCTGGCCAACACTGCCATTTGTTCTGCTGATAAAACTGTCATTGCTGAGGCTGATATCTGACCTCTACACTGACTGGGAGCATAAATTAGCCTTGTCCTAATATTGCACCGTCTTTCCCCTCCCGCAGAATCAAGGTTTTTGACATTTCTCTTAGAATAATAGCCTATTGTACACAAAGACTCTTTTTAAATCAAGACGTCTAATGATAAAAATGTCGCGGCCAAGTGTCTTTTTCCATTGCATAACTGGTCTAGAAAGTCATCATTGTCAAGACTGGCACGCGCACCAATACATGTTATATTGCCCTGTCTCCTCCTTTTGATGCCCCGTGCAGCTTTGCAGCTCTGCCGTGGTACTCGCGTGCGCCCCCGTTGCTCGCTGGTTACCCAGCACTTCCTGCCGCACCACCAACCGTTGAGAGGGAACGAGATGCCGTGACTGTCAGCGTGCCGCGTGACACGTCTGACGTCTTAGAAAGGAATCGTAATTTTTTAGTGCACCCATTCATTATGTTGTTGTTTTCCGAGGAGCCGCCGAAGTGTCTCGGATGGAGCGAAGGGTTGCGGAGCGCCGTCACAAATGATAGGATGATCGACTGAGATCTGATGGGCGCCGACTGTTCAAAAAGAAGAAAAAAAAAAATTGGCACCGAATTCAAAGATAGTCTTTTCAATATCTGACACGGAGCTTAAAGGAAGATAATGATGGGTGAGGAAGCAGGTTGTACAAAGCAGAGCTGCTGGCACACAGAGGAAGGTGTGGAGCTGTTGTCATGGGAGAGGCTGGATGTGTGTCAAAACAAGCACTCCCAACTCTCTCTGTTGCAAGTGTGGCTCCTCGGTGATGTTACTCGTTCTCGTCTTGCCTCTGCACTCTACCACTTGTCTACACTGTCGTGCACAGAGGGTTTTATATCCATCTTTATGCTCACCATTTTTTGGTTATCTAACTTTATTCCCTTATTTGACACGTGAAAGAACCCCGCACGGGACAGGAAAGTCTGCAGATGCGCAAGTGATGTCATCCTTGGTGCCGAGGCTTGCATAGCTGCAGGAATGTGATTTTAACTCGCGCAAATTTCTCGGGACCCACAAGACTCTTGATCCGAGTTGTAATTACTTAAATCTTTTAGGCCATGTTCCCAGTTTTACAGTAATTTGATGAGGAACTGCGCCGTAATTGAATATTCAAATTAGGAGTATGGCTCCCCTTGCCCGAAATGAGGATTAATTGTTGTCAAAACTCCAGTGGCCGACGTAATATGAGCCCAACCACTGTTGTTGATTAGCAACGCACTCGCCGTGTTTTTGTTTGAAGAATTAGGTCTCTAATTGATTTGCCATATGTTACCCTCACCAGTGCACCTTAAATTGTATTTAGAAATCAACAGATTTGGATTGAGACAGTTTTCCGTGGAAAACAGACGGGCATGGCAACCTGAGAGGTTGTGTTAGAGGCTCTCAGCAGTGGGAATCAACCTTCACAAAGGTAAAAGAAGTCCGCGCCGGATGTGGCAATCGTTCCCCGCAAGATTGATGCCAACCTTTTAAAAATTCACCATTGGTCTGGATTTAACATGACCAAATGCTGATGTAAATGAGGAGGGGGGAAAAGTCAGCCCTTTCACTGCAAATAAATCTGAGTTGCGGGCTCCAGCTCATAAAAACCACAATCTGTCAAGGGTCTTGTTTTATTGCCCTTGATGGAAATTATTGCATTTATTTATCTCGTCCAAAGAGATGGGGACTGTGGAAGCTACAACTCTCACACACGGTACCATCACACCCAGAATACGCAGGTCTACCATTACTCTTGCAATGTAGGAATTTATATTTTTGCCCCCTCCCCATCCCGACCCCTCTATCCGCCACCTTGCGAGCTAAAGTTGATCATGGTAGCCATAAACAAAGCAAATAAACTGCACAAGTGCACAAAACATGCTTTGTTGCTTGTGACTTAAGACCGCGTCATATATTTCCCCCCAAAAGTCGGAAAGTTTATGATCTTATTCAACTTTTTTCTGTTACGTTGACAGCAAACCCTCATGGCACTATGAACAAAACTGTTCTCAGGGGCGTCCGGGTGGCGTGGCGGTCTATTCTGTTGCCCGCCAACATGGGGATCTCCGGTTCGAATCCCCGTGTCACCGCTGGCTTGGTCGGGCGTCCCTACAGACACAGTTGGTCGTGTCTGCGGGTGGGAAGCCGGATGTGGGTGCACTAGCGCCTCCTCTGGTCGGTCGGGGCGCCTGTTCGGGGGGGAATAGCGTGATCCTCCCACATGTTACGTCCCCCTGGTGAAACTCCTCACCGTCAGGAGAAAAAAAGCTGCTGGCGACTCCACATGTATTGGAGGAGGCATGTGGTAGTCTGCAGCCCTCCCCGGATCGGCAGAGAGGGTGGAGCAGCAACCGGGACGGCTCGGAAGAGTGGGGTAATTGGCCGGATACAATTGGGGAGAAAAGGGGGAGGAAATCCCCCCCCCACACGAAAAAACTGTACTCATTAAAGTGACGCTGTCATGTACCACGCTTTGTATCACCATTGTTAAAAAAAAGTACTTTATATTGTAATTTTGGCGCTGACTTTACCTTCAAAGAATCCTGCATAATGCATCTCTCCTGCAGCTGTGAATTATTTTTATTTGTTTATTTATTTATTTTATTTTTGCGCTCGCTGTGGATTTATTGATCCGTGGGGGTGAGTCACAGGGTGTAATTCATGATAGCTTGATTGATGAGGATTTCAATCTTATATGGTTTGTTAACTTCGGCTGCACACAAAGTGCACTCCATGCTGTTTTCTGTAATACAAGGCTGTGGAGTGGTAAAAACAGACTTTTCCTTGAATAATAGGATTTCTGCACTTCCTCCAGAATTAACATAACCCCTTCTCCCGGCCACCATTAAACTTTCATGTCGCTTCTTCACATTCCGCCCTTTCAGCGGTGGATTCTGCTCTATTTAGTCTGGATGCAGATTAGAGCATCCTTGACAACGGTCCCCTGATGGTTGATGGGATATTGATGTAATTTTTATTCCTGTGGCAGACCTCTTTTAAGACACGTATGTGTCACATGGCTTTCACAACAACAACAACAAAAATTCAGTTTCTTAACGTTTAATGGATGGCCTATATTACTGTATATTGTCCTTCAACATTTTGTCAGTTGCCCAGATTGTCCATTTGGTTATTGCTTTGTTTTCTTTTCACCAGTCCCAACATAAGGACCACCAGCAGACCTGATTATGAGAACCAGAACAGCGGTGTCTACACCATGTCAGGTAAACTGTCTTTC
Source organism: Lampris incognitus (assembly GCF_029633865.1). NCBI lineage: Eukaryota > Metazoa > Chordata > Actinopteri > Lampriformes > Lampridae > Lampris > Lampris incognitus. The sequence goes on from NC_079211.1 coordinate 144,075,668, forward strand.
ATTTGGCTCACCGCCATACCCAAACTCCTCCGCTTCGGTGGTTATAGCCATGTAGCAGTTCACCTCAATTCTGTTTTACTTTAAGTAGACTTTAAGATGCGGCATGACAGCGCAGTGGTTAGCGCGGTCGCCTCACAGCAAGAAGGTCCTGGGTTCGAGCCCCAGGGTAGTCAAACCTTGGGAGGTCGTCCCGGGTCATCCTCTGTGTGGAGTTTGCATGTTCTCCCCGTGTCTGCGTGGGTTTCCTCCCGGTGCTCCGGTTTCCTCCCACAGTCCAAAGACATGTAGGTCAGGTGAATTGGCTGTACTGAATTGTCCCTGTGTGTGTATGTGTGTGTGTCTGTTGGCCCTGTGATGGACTGGCGGCCTGTCCAGGGTGTCTCCCCGCCTGCCTCCCAATGACTGCTGGGATAGGCTCCAGCATCCCCACGACCCTGAGAGCAGGATAAGCGGCTCAGATAATGGATGGATGGATGGATGGATGGATGGACTTTAAGATACTTAAAACCACTGACACGTGTTTGTGTGCATGTATGTGTATACTATAAGAGGCTGTTGGGTCTTTGGTAACATTAATTTCTGCAGAAATAATTACGTGCATTCTGCATTATAACAACATGCATTGCGCTGCATGCCTCCGCAGACTGTTTAATCTCCACCTGCATGTAGACACGGCTCCGCTGGTACATGATCTACAAACGCTCCATGTCTAGATTTCCTCACTTGATCGGTGCAGAGCAATGCTTATCTGAGTGAACGCAGCCTCCCAGAGGAGCTCCGCATTACACTCAAGAGAACATTTAACAGCTGTCAGAGATGATTCATTACACGCCATGCTTACATTTTGCACTGTACGCGGGACGGACCCATAATCCCCCTTTTTTCTTTTACGAGTGAAAATTCAAACACAATACTCGACTAAAACGGGGAGAGGCCAATTCATGTGGAAGCGGGACTCAGCTCGTAGGGCCTGGGCCGTGCAGTCGGATGGCGGAGACAGTCTGGTCTGCAGAGAGAGAGACAGAGAGAGAGAGAGAGAGGGCTCCAGACGAGGTGAGCCAGCTTTTATCCAGCTGGAGAGAGACACCATGTGGTGAGGATTCCTCCTGCTCCCCCAGCCGAGGCACACCCAAGCCATACAGCCAGTTATCCCCGTTAGACCCGACCCCCTCCATAGTCACATCCTGTCATCTGCAACTGTTATCAAACGCTAATAAACACTAGCAGGGCTTTGTTTTAATGATGTGGGCACACTTACTATGGGCATTTGTAAATTCAGATTCCACCATGAATTTAAATTCCCACCAAAATTGGGGCTTTTCCGCCGCTCTTTACTCTTCTCACCACCATTGTAAAAATATTAATGGGCTTGATTAGCGGTCGTTGGATGCGGTCTGTGTTTTACTGTGATCGCCGTACACGTTAGCACACGGCAGAATGGCGTGCGGCGTTTAGCATCTGATCCCTCTGTTGGGACGGCGTTTGAGTGACAGTGAAGAACGTCTCCTCCGTGCAGATACAGTACGCTGCCCGCAATCATCATTTACTGCCAGAGGCTCGTCCTCCGTAATCGCAATAAAAATTCCGGTTTCCTCCGCCCATTTATCAATCGCCCCCGATTGGAAGAAAAGGGGAACGAGCTAACCTTCAATAGAGTTCTCCTGAAAAGGCTTCCTGCTTCATTGACTGAGGCATTGTGCTTATCAACCCCGCCGCCCCCGCGCTGCGACCGTGAGAGGACGTGAGCCCCCGTCATTAACAGTACGCTGGCCTGCGGACCAAGTGTGAGGTCGCAGTCGACAGCCTATTTGTGTTAATTGTTAGCTTGGTGGTGGTGCCCTTGTGTTTGTGTGAATTTGCGTGTTGAGTGTGTGTGCGGGCCGGCGCGTTTGTGTGTGTGTGGGGGGGGGGGGGTTGACAGCTGGCCAGGTTCGAGTTGGTCTAAAACCATGTGCGCTCTGTCAGGGTTGTACAGGCGCCTTCTTTAGGAGTGATGAATTGCCTGCTTTCTTGATTAAACCCTCCGTCACTTTCCAACAAAACAAAAACCCCAACACACACACACACACACACACACACACAAAACAAAAAGAGGAGAGAGGAGGAGAGGTAACATGTCTGGGAAATCTGTCATCAGCAGTCACATCATGTACAGATGTGATGCGCAGGCGCTTTGACATTTATTACCAGAATATTAAAAACTAATTCGCATTTATTTGGCGGGCCTCTCTCACTTGACAGTTCAAGCTCATTTGAAAAGTTATGAAGTTTTCACAACAGGGGCAAACCTTTTTTTTTCTTCTTCTTCTTCTTTTTTCCTTGTTTGATTGACGTCACGGTTTTTGCCAATTAGGCTTATTACACACACACTGACAGCGGCGCAGATTATCCTAAAATGTGAAACGTGATCCAAAAAAACAACAACAACTTGGAATGTGCCTCAAAACGCATCGCGTCGACAAAAATGAATTAATTTTAAGATTTTTTTTCTCCTTCTTCCGACGCCGGCGGGTAATAGATTGAAGGTGCGAGGTGGGAGTCTGTTGCCTCGCGGTCTCTCTTCGTTATTACCCGGGGACCGGGCGCGCAGCGTTCGGCGGACGCCCTCCCGATTAAAAAAAAAAAAAAAAAAAAAAAGGTAAACCTAATAAAAAGTAATACATTTACATATCTATCGCATTAATCAAAAATAAATCCTGACATTGGCCCCCGATCTAACGTAATATGAAGAGCAATTATTTCCTTATCCATTAGACGAACTTCAATTAACAGGCGCGCGACAGTTCAACCTTTACTGAGGGAGGGGACGAGAAAGACCGGCAAAAAAAAAAAAAGAAGAAGACTCGAAATGAACTCGGGTTCGCAAAATCTCTTGGCGGGATGACAACGATTTCTTTTTTGATATCCGGGAAACAATATCAGAGCTCTTATTAAAACTATGTGCATCTGCTTTTAATTTGCTGCAAATAATTGGAAAATGCAACGGAGCTTTCCAATTAAAGCAGCACTTTATGCCGTTTAATAATACCCTCATAATATTATAGCTTATGAAATGACAGGTGAGTCGGCGTATGAATAAAACATAAAGCCCCATAATAAGAGACAGAAAAAAAAAAGGAAAAAAACGAGACAGTTGTTGGGGGGCTTTTAAATGCTCGACATAATTTGCATATATTAATCTCCCCCTTTTCAGCCTTATCGAGTATTCCACTGTATTTGAAGTTAAAATAGTCGTGACAGGCAGGGGTATGCTTCGCTTTTCCAAGGATTTATTACTTGTATAATTCTGGATCTTTAATAAGCCAATATGACTGATCCTCTGAGTTCTGTGGAATTTGGTTAATTGTTCCAGATGGTGCTCGCTGATTATGCAAAATTACTTTCTTTTTCTCCTCTTCCCCCCCCCCCCCCACCCCCACCCCCCGCCCCCAACTACACCATTTTTTGATTGACTAACACGGAGAAAAAAGATTATTTTTGGCCCAGCACTTTCATTAAGAGGCTTCTCATCAGGTTTCAAACAAAAGTTCCATCTTATCTCCCTGTGTAGTTCTGGGCTAGGCCGTGCGGAAGGGAGGAGATCAGTCGACTCTTATCTCCCGCCGTGATGGATCTCAACCGCTTCTGCGCCGCGAGGGCTATATTTTAGAATAACACGATTCTTTAGGCTGAGGGATTAAAAAACACAATCTGTGGATAGTGACACAAAAGTTATTATTACTCTGTGTCGTTGTCCTTCTCTTTTCTCTCTCTCTCTCGCTTCTTCCCCGCCCCCCCACGCCACCGCCCTCTCTCTCTTTTTGTGCAAGGGGTTGATGAAATTACGAAGCATTGCGATTGGTCCTACTCTCGCAGCTTAGGTTCAGTCGACGACTCACTTTGCGTTCTGTTTTACATCAGCTGAATTGCGCTGAATGAATCATTTATGGAAATGTTATGGGGGGGGGGTTACAGCCGAGCTTTCAGTGTAGGCGGGGGGGGGGGGTATGAGTTCGGCGAAATTGATCTTGACGTCTGAAGTAACGCTAGAGCTCGGCGCAAGACATTAAAGACGCGTTCTGAAAACCGACATTTTCCTTCTTCGTTCCTGTGGTCAGCGTGAAACCAGGACCGAGAGGGAGGGTCACCACAGCAGTGTATTTACAAACATGCATGCATGCATGTGTATTTACGTGCACACACACACATGCATGCACACAAATATGCACACACACACACACATATGCACTCACACACACACATGCATGCACACACACTCACTCACTCACACTCAGTCACACACACATCAATAAATTGCTTACGACTGGGGAAAACATTTGTGTTATTCAGGTTATAAATTTATTCGTGATGACATCATCTACAAAGACCAATGGCTCACACACACAGTTTGTATCCTGATGTCAGGTTTTTTTGTGTTTACTTTATCAAAATCAAAGAATTGCAAGGTTCGTGCACGTCCTGTATGTACCACCACAGTCCATAAACGCTCTCGAACGACCAAATGAATAACAGCAAACATTTGTGCGAAGCCTTGGAAAGTTGTGTCTTGCTTGTGTAATAGAAGCCAACTATAACACTTAACTGCACAGATTGTGCGATGGTGGATTCCACCATGTTTATGTCCCAGTTAGCATTTTCATGTTGGAGCCATAACGGCATTTTCTACATGGGCCGTGAAGCTCGTAGGGAGTTTTGGATGTCTGTTCCAGTCAAACCAAGCGACTTTCATCGGCGCTGCATTTGCAGGCCAGACCGGACTCTGGAGTCCCCTCCCTCATTGGTTTTTATCCGTCCCTGAGATGGAAGCAGTGCTCCATTAGTTTCAGTGTCCAAACGTGGACAGACTCAATGGATGGGCCTGTCACAGTTCCCTCATTTGCCCCATGTACAGCAGGGTTTGTTATCATACATCTAATTAGAACTTGATAAAAAATATTTCACAAAAAATCCAGTCATTAAATATAGTTTAAGGAGATTTATGGTCAAATATGCCTTAAAGATCTTTTAATGGCTCTGCTGACTTGTTAAGTTTGTAATTAATGATCTTCTAATACGTACTGTGGTGTGATTTAGAAAGCACAATGAGATTCTGGGAATGAAGTCGTTTTGGAAAAGGGCATATGGGGCTCCCAGAAGCTATATTAAATAGTTCTGCTCAGACTAGTTTGCTAAGAGCCATGAAGTCTGCTGTGGAAAAGTTCAAACAGATCAGCCTCTTTACAAAAATGAGGCCATTTCTGTGTTAGTGAGCCAAGCAAATGGAATGGAATGATTAAGAAATTGTGATTCCTCTGTGATTGGACAAGTCTCAATTTGTCAGTGCAATAAAGCCTCGGGCTTACTTTATTTCCATTGTGCAGATCATTGTAGCAAAGTTTTATTTAAGCAATGGAAACTCCCCTTTTTGCCAAAATCTTCAAATCCATGTATGTTCTGACATAACTTAAAGAATACAGTTTGAATCAGACTGTAAATGCATTATACTGATTACGGTCGCCTGTTTCATCAAGAGAGTAATGGTGTCCTTATTAGCATAATTAATGACAAATGGCAGCGTGGCATTGGTGGATTGGTTCTGGGAGATGATAAATTGGTGGATGCCCAGGTTAGTGGCTGCCAAAGAGGCCTCTTTGGCTGTCATCCCTCCTGCTTCCGCTCTGGCACAGTTCATTATTCACCATGTGAGGTGCCACTTTACATTGCCTGGTACTGTGAGCATGGAGAACTTAATAATGCCACCCACAACTACCCATGGCCTGCTGTTTTACCCACAGTCCAGAGGGCAAGTAGCTCAGAGAGGGCTCGGGGTGTTGGGGGTAGCAGGGCAGCATGGGAATCATCTCCTACAGCTGCACTGATCAAAACAGATCACATGTCAGTCACTTCTTCAGGGGAGCCAGGGCCATATGACCCAGTCTCCAGCGTTGGAGAGTGTTTCTTGTTAGGATTTCTGGGGCTTGCCACATCCCTCGCATCATTACGGGTTAGTTTGCCCACAGAACCGCTAATTAAGAGGGGATTTGTGTAATTGTGCCTTCTGCTGTGTCCCATCCGGCACATGCAATTTACTGTCAGCTCTCTGCCAGCATTTACACTTGTCCAGAGAGGCGTACCCCATTTATACACACACATTCTGCACCACATTTTACCAGCAGCCACAGCTGGGGATCAATGCCAATGCCATGGCGATGTCTTAAAAGACACTGTGCTGCTGATTAAAGTATGATTGTCCATTTAATTTTATGAAGGCTCTAAATAGTTACCCTCCCGAATGTTTCTACCTGTAGTTCTCAAACACTAACAGCGTTATATGTGCTCCTTTTGGACGATCATTGTGTTGCACATGGTGCCGTTTCTTTTATTATACCATATGACACCAAGTTCAAGATATTTTTCTCCAGCTACAGTATTGAATACCTCTCTCTACATAACTAACCTGTAGGTTCAGTGTAGTATCCATCTTATCTGTGGGGCGTTGATCACTCATACCGGAGAAGTTATTACAAACGTGCGCGCCTCCTCAAAGTGTTTTCTGAAAAAGCAGGAGTGTTTGTGGCCAACTCGCTGTTGGTGCTGCTGGCTCTGCCCACTTTCTGGAAGAATGATGAACCAGCATCCGGCTGGGACTGCCTCCTGGCTCTCTACCCACAACCAGATTTCAAGGACCGCTTGTCACAGATGGAAAAAATAAGTGGGTCATTCTACATCAGCTTGCCATTTGAAATCCTTGCGGTAAAAGCAGTGCAATGTTAATATTGATGAATTTGCGATATAACAAAACAATTTGGTGACATGAAAGATAAGATTGAATGCACCTGTTTTTAGTTATTATTTCAAAAATGTTTGTCCTGGGTTTTATGTTTATACAAATGGCTGAATTTTCATTATGGGGGTTTATTATTGCTTGATTATTACTTTTTGTCAGGCCAAATTACAAAAAGTAATTGCTTTTTTTTAAAAATCCCCTTTCAAAGCAAGTAAAGGCTAAGTTTACAGATAATAACCGAGCCCCCCCCCTTAAATCCTTTTGTTTTCTTTTCTTAGTGTTTAATAGCCTTACGCAGCTTGTCGGGTATCCTAAAGCAACTAACGGCAAGCTAGTACTGGCATTAAGAAGTAATTTGAGATTTTCTTCAGTATTTTAATGTCCGTTATTCCATATATTCAAGACGAGAATGTTTGGTATTTTTGTGTGATGTACCTTCATGTCTTCACAAGTTGTCAGGAAAACTGCGAGAAGCTAAGCTTTTGTAAGCTAATGCTAACGCTAACACTAATTTTAACGCTAACCCTAACCCTGTCAGGGAAATGACTCCAAAAGCAGAAAAGTAAATAAAAACGCTAACCTTAAATCCTAGATTTTACTGCATGGTCTATTTTATCGTTTTCGTAGTGCCGATTAAACTCGCAATAAACATTTTTTTCTTTACTTTAGAAAAAAAAAAGTTGCACTTCCACTTTTTCAAGTAAGATTTTCAGTATTTTTAAGAATTATTTTTTTCCCCCCTCAAACTTCAATGTTCTGTCTAGAGGGCTTGAGAGAGGGGGTAGAAGATAAAAGAAAAGGAATGGGTTTCATAGAGCCATAGTCATTAAAAGAATCTGAAAATAGCAACTCGCTATCATCTGTTCTCATAGCACGGGTCAGGAGCTCTGACACCTCCAAAATTCCTCCTGTCAGGGTAGGGGGCCATTTGTATTCTCTCTCATTAGGCAATTTGACTAATGACCTGCCGCGGCTGCAGAGCTACTGAGGGACCCAGAGCCTCGCACCCTCTCTCTTGCAGCAGCCTGAACACACACCCTCTATTGGAATGGCACAGATGGCATGCCCGGGCGACAAAATAAACTACAATATGTCTCCGAGATGCTGTCAGGGATGGGCACTATTTCTCATGTCAGAGTGGGGCTAAGGGCTGTGAGTGGGCATAGGGGGTCCTCCTCCAGCTCTCTGTTCATCTACTCGCCATTATCCGGCGGGTTGACAGAGAGGAGGTCTGCGTCAAGAATAGCATTTTTCAGGGTCTGCATAAAGAATCCTTCTCAAATTTCGAGTCACACCGACAGGAGGAGTATCGCGTATGTGCAGTGTCAAGCCCAGCTGAACCAGGAGGCACCCAATTGTTTTGTGTCAAAAAAAAAATATTAAATTTGAGGGAAAGATAATTAGGTTTTTTTTTGTTGTTTTAATTGCTCATTATGTCTTGTTATTTCTTATTTAATGACGTATTACGATAGAAATCGGCCCAGTTACTCGCAGTTATGAGATTTGTTAGAACCATTACTCTGACTGTATGTGACTTTCAGGCGTGAGACAGATTCACCCGAGTAATCGCAGTAGACAGAGATCAATGCAATTCTGCTGAATTAGTGAAGTGTAAAATAAAAGTTCATCAACATTCCTAAGGTGTTACTCTTGAGTTGTGGTTCAGGTAATATGGGGTATGCTCGATCACCCACGCACATTTTTCCATCCGTCAATGTCGGAGCACAACGGTGTGTGTCTGTGTGTGTCTGTGTGTGTGTGTGTGTGTGTGTCTGTGTGCATGCGTGCTCGCAGTGTGCCCCAGTGTGTGTACGCCTGGGCCCTGGAAATGCAATGTATGGTTGAGAGTGGGGCTGCTAAAGTCCTGGGTGACAGTGCATCCAACAATGGAAGAGTGAGGGATTAGTGCTCAGCCCAGCATACAAGGGAGCCCTTCCCGCCCTGAAACAGCCATTCATCTGTGCCTTGGGGCTGGAGATGACAATGCAGCCATTGCTCATTGCACCTGACGGAGCCATTAATAAGGCAATGATCCACACGGGGCCCGTGCTGACTCCGTTCTTTACACTATCATCACTCAAGCCGCGGGGTCCTTCTTACTTAACGCCACCTCTGTGCTCACCGCCATCATCATCACCATCATCATCATCATCACCATCATTATCTTAATATTCAGTGCGTTCAGATACTACAACTACCGAATAAGTATCAGATTTTCCGTGGCCCGGTACACTTCGGAGTTTGAATTAACATTCCGTGCCGGAGTTCCGGCGGAGTACATTGGCGTTCCAAGTCGGGAAAACTGGACGTGTATTGCTTGTGGTCTTTGCTGCTCCGGAGTCTCCTGTGATACGGTCCTCAGATGCAGTAGTCCTCTGAAACTCAGCTTTTTGCTGAGATGGAAGAAGGCATCTCTGGTAGAGATGGTTTTGTAGCGCAAAATGAGACCCGATTTTAGATGTAATCCTTGAACAGAAAAGGAACCCCCTGGTCTTCAACTCGATACGTTCATCTAGTTGTGCCACACAGGTGTTGCCATTGCCGAAATTCCCTCCTTCCATTCCTGGCTATTGATTTAAATGTATTCTCCTTTACTACCGCTGTGCTTGGTGTTGGTGCTCCCAGCGGCACAGAAGAACATGTTCGTTCAACTGTTTTTATGGCCTTAAACAAGCCATCATACCCTCTCAATCACCCCCGCTGTTCGAGATAGCCTCCTATCCAGAGCCGCTGCCAAAGTTTGCTGTCAAGGCAGGGTCACTGAGCGGCCCCCGGGTGAGTGGATGCAGGGAACCGGGGCTAAACTTCCAGTCCTGCCCGTTCCCTGAAGCTACGGTCTCACTGTAGGACCTGCTGTTTTTTTGGGAGCCAGGAAACTGAATAAGAACAATATGTCTTTCTCTGCTCGTAATGCCGAGGGTCACTTTCTGATGACAATTACTACATTGTAATGCACTGTGCGGAAAGTTCGCAGCCGCGGATCTGCGTAATTGCCCAAAGTAAAGCCACTCGCATCTGAGTCGAAATGAACGTTATGTAAAAATGTCCTGGTTTTAAATATCGCTGTGAAGTGGAGAAGTCTTTTAAAAGGGTGTCAGTTCCAAAAATGATGACTCATGAACAGTTTGGCTTACATTTACGAGTTTCTCTTCCTGTGCCAGCGGCCTGATGGACTCTGGATTATGGAGCACCGAGTCGGAGCCCCCGGCCTCTCGATATTCGGGGCCGCTGTCGAAGCCAACAGCGGCAAATGTTGTGCCTCCGGATTTGGAGCTGTCCAACGGTGCCGAGCAGCTGTGGTTTTTCCCCTTCAGCCTCGAAATGCGAGGCTTTGTGTCTCTTGTCACCCCGTGTTAATTTGGGCCCTGATGTATTTTATAAACAAAGGGCTGCTACTCTGCCTGACAGTCGTGACACCTTGATTCCAGTGCAGGATGCATGCAGTACAGGGTTACACCATTAATAATCAACTGGCATCCATCACACCGTTTTAACCACGATCATTATGATAAAGGGCATACACTTAATTACAGGCCTGCTTAATTATAGCTCTGTTGAAGCTCGTTTGTTTGGTCAAATGCTAATTATACCACCACGCTCCTGGCAAGTCCTCATTTCAATCCACTTTTTTTTTCCTTTTTTTTTTTTTTGCGCCGTGCTGAAAAGTGCGGCTTATTTTCATGCAAATGCGATATCCGGTGAGCGTTTTGTCTCCCTTCTCCCCGCTTTCTCTGTGCAAGAGTGAGCGTGTCTTTTGTTTCGGAGGTGAACATCTCTCAGACAAGACAGAATCAGGAATAATCAAGAGTAATTAAACTGGAAAAGGGGTGGGAAGGGTTGGGTGAAGGAGCGGGAGGAGGCGCTCAGACGCAGCAGAGAATAAAAAGCCTTTCATCTCCCCCTCCGTAGCGGAGGGAAGGGGGAGGGATTAGGAGGACAACGGCTGAGGCTGATAGCTCTGCTCTCTTACTCGGCAACATTTAGTCCTGTTCAAATGCATACGATGGAGAATACAACTCATTTCACTGTGTACTCACGGCTCACCGTTTCTTTTCTCTCACCTCTTTACAGCAATGGATGACGTGCCCTTTTTGTTGTCTGAGAAGTTTTATGACACAGAGGAAAAGGTAATGTTTATTGGAGCTATTAACATACTGCAAAAGTACAGTTTTCCTATGCATCCTATATGAATATGGTCACATTCTGGCTCCTCCATGAGGCCCGTTCTACTCACATTCTTGCAGAATTCGCTCCAGTGATAGTTAAGCAACTCCTTTTCTCACAGTATGAAGCCCGTACTCCTCTCTACAGGTCATGAACTACAATCAGACCCCCTCCACACCACAGCGCCTCTCCTCTCCTCTCCCTTCCTCTCATCTCCCGTCCTCTCCTCTCCTCTACCCTCATCTCCTCTCCTCTTGTCTCTTCTCTTCTCCTCTCCTCTCCTCTCCTCTACCCTCATCTCCTCTTATCTCGTTTCCTCTCGCCTCATCTCCTCTCCTCTACCCTCGTCTCCTCTCCTCTCATCTCATCTCATCTGATCTCCTCCTCTCCTCTACCCTCGTTTCCTCTCGTCTCATCTCATCTCCTCTCCTCTCCCCTTGTCTCCTCTCCTCTCCCCTTGTCTCCTCTCGTCTCGTCTCCTCTCCTCGTCTCGTTTCGTCTCCTCTCCTCCCCTCCCCTCCCCTCTCCTCTCCTCTCCCCTTGTCTCCTCTCCCCCCTCTCCTCATCTCCTCTCCTCTACCCTCGTCTCCTCTCCTCTCATCTCATCTCATCTGATCTCCTCCTCTCCTCTACCCTCGTTTCCTCTCGTCTCATCTCATCTCCTCTCCTCTCCCCTTGTCTCCTCTCCTCTCCCCTTGTCTCCTCTCGTCTCGTCTCGTCTCCTCTCCTCGTCTCGTTTCGTCTCCTCTCCTCCCCTCCCCTCCCCTCTCCTCTCCTCTCCCCTTGTCTCCTCTCCCCCCTCTCCTCTCCTCCTCTCCTCTCCTCTCCTCTCCCCTCATCTCCTCCCCTCTCCTCTCCTCTCCTGTCCTCCAGTGCAGACTGAGTGATGAATGTGAGCAGTCAGGCAGAGCTGGCTCAATGCAGTCCGTTTGGCTGGCTGGCGGCAGTTGTCACTATAGCCCCGTTTGTGTTGCCACAGAGAAGGGAGGGATTAAAGATTTTAAGCATGCTTACTTAGCCATGAGCCTAACCGCCATGTTTCTTGTCTTTTTCTTTTTCTTTTTTTTCTTCTCCTCTCTCTGCTTTTGATTTCAGATGCAGCGAGTCAATTTAATGGGCATTACGATCAAATCCCTGGCAGAGATCGAGGAGGAAGTGAGTAGGGGCTGCAACGCTCGGCTGCCACTGACGCCACTGGCCCAGAATGCAAAGCAAACGGTCTTGGGGTTGTAATTAAGTGTCTGAGACAGCGAGGCCCTGTTGGCTCCACTAAGCCCCAATTGAATAAAAGCATGGCCAGGCTAGGCAGCCATTCTCTCTTAAAAGCTCCGTCTCCTGTTCCAAAACACTTGACTTTTATCCCCCAATTGTTCCGTCCAACAGCTCAATCCGACGTCCCCCCCGAGTGCCTCGCGTCCGTCCGAGCGCCGCGGATGAACCCGGCGAACACGTTGAACACGTACACATTCTGTTTATCAAACTTCTTTGGGGGTTTCAGTCGGATCAGCGACGTTGAGAGACGGGCGACCACGCAGCGTTTACACAGAGGAAGTAAAAGCACTTGTAGTACTGCAGTGTTGTGATGCACCTCTGCAGGTACTCCTGAGAAGAGAGTAATCTGTACCGCGTCTGCTTTATCAGAACGAGCTGGCGGGTTTGGGAGAGCGAAAGGAGAAGTCAGACTGAGTATGTGAGTACGTGTGTGTGTGTGTGTGTGCACGTGCATTAAAGAGAGCGACCCCTCCCCCCCCTCTCATTAGCACAGTATCTTGGTATCAGAACTGCCAGGAAGTGACAGACCACCGCAGAAGAACAGGTGCTGTTGGGTTTGAGATGTGTGTTACAGAGCAAACGCTCCCTCATCAAACTGTGTGTCTGTTCTGCCTCTGTCTTCCGTCACACACTCGCCACATCACACCCAGTCGCCATCTTGTCATACGGTCATCCAAACGAAGTTCTTTGTCAGCTCAGGTATTAATGATATGTTCACGTTTGTGTGTGTGTTTACGTCTGTGTGTCAATGTATGTGTGTGTGTGTGTGTGTGTACGGGCGTCCAGTGCGGCGGTTTCAGCCAGGCGGTCCATCCAACACGATCTCCTCTCCCCCGTCTTTCCTTCCCTCCGCCCTCTTCTCTCTTCTTCTCCTTTTCTCCGCCTCCTCCTCCTCCTCCTCCCCCCTCTCCCGCCGCTCCTCTCCTTCCTCTTCCCTCCTTGTCTCGGAGAGTGTGATTAGCAGCAGGACACATGGCGAGCTGAGCTGGGGAAGGGAAGGGAAGGGCACGAGAAATCATTAATTACTGCAGAGCCAGAGCTGATGAAGTAAATGTGAGATAGTGTAGCACGCTGGATTTAGTGAAGTGGACGACAGCACAAGATTAATGGCGGGGGTCTGCCTGATGAGGATGAAGTCACAGCTTAGCTTGATAATTAGTTTCCAAGTGGAAGCATCCCTCACTATTGTGTTATTTTTACTTATCTTATTATTGTCCCGCGGCGGTATCTCTCTAGATCCGGGGGAAATATAGTCGGTGGTATTTTTACGGACACGCGGGACATCAGAACTGTTGTTTATCATAAACAATGCACACCTCGCCTGCCTCATGCTAAACAGGCTGCCCCTTTGGTTTGTGTGTGTGTGTGTGTGTGTGTGTGTGTGTGTGTGTGTGTGTGTGTGTGTGTGTTTAGTCAGCATTACAGTATGAAGCTAACATTCACTGTGGTCTTTCCAGTAGATAAGTCCAAATATACAGATTTATACTTGTTTACCGACATATTTACTGACTTGTTTTGCTGCAGGAGGAGGGAGGCTGTGGTTTGTCGTCTATGGGACAAAGTGCGTTACTGTGAGAATGAAGTGTGGAAACCCTTCACAAGAAGCTGCTCTCCTCTTTTGTGTTCGCTGTTGTCCAGAAGATGTCACTGTCTGTGCCGTTCCTTGTCTGGCCTTCTTTTTTCCCCTCGTTTTCAAGAAGAAAAGTGCCCTTTATGCACCTGAACACATTTTTTTCAACAATTTCCCAGCTCTGATATATCTATCTATCTATCTATAGATAGATAGATAGATAGATAGATAGATAGATAGATGTGTGTGTGTGTGTGTGTGTGTGTTGATGTTGATATATATGTATATATATATACAGTGGCTTGCAAAAGTATTCATACCCCTTGAACTGTTCCACATTTTGTCACGTTCCGACCACAAACATAAATATATTTTATGTGAAAGACCAACACAAAGTGGCACACAATTGTGAAGTACAAAGAAAATTATACATGATTTTAAAAGAAAATTTACAAATAAAAAACTGAAAAGTGCGGTGTGCAAAAGTATTCAGCCCCCCTGAGTCAATACTCTGTGGACCCGCCTTTTGCTGCAATTACAGCTGCAAGTCTTTTGGGGTATGTCTCTACCAGCTTTGCACATCTAGAGACTGAAATTTTTGACCATTCTTCTTTTCAAAACTGCTCAAGCTCAGTCAGATTAGATGGAGAGCGTTTGTGAATGGCAGTTTTCAGATCTTGCCACAGATTCTCAATTGGATTTAGGTCTGGACTTTGACTGGGCCATTCTAACACATGAATATGTTTTGTTTTAAACCCGTCCATTGTAGCCCTGGCTTTATGTTTAGCGTCGTTGTCCTGCTGGAAGGTGAACCTCCGCCCCAGTCTCAAGTCTTTTGCAGACTCCAACAGGTTTTCTACCAAGATTGCCCTGTATTTGGCTCCATCCATCTTCCCATCAACTCTGACTATCTTCCCTGTCCCTGCTGAGGAGAAGCACCCCCAGAGCATGATGCTGCCACCACCATGTTTGACAGTGGGGATGATGGTGTGTTCAGAGTAATGTGCAGTGTTAGTTTTCCACCACACATGGCGTTTTGCATTTAGGCCAGAAAGTTCAACTTTGGTCTCATCTGACCAGAGCACCTTCTTCCACATGTTTGCTGTGTCCCCCACATGGCTTCTGGTAAACTGCAAACGGGACTTCCTATGGTTTTAACAGTGGCTTTCTGCTTGACACTCTTCCATAAAGGCCAGATTTGTGCAGTGCACGACCAATAGTTGTCCTGTGGACAGATTCCCCCACCTGAGCTGTGGATCTCTGCAGTTCGTCCAGAGTCACCACGGGCCTCTTGGCTGCATCTCTGATCAGTGCTCTCCTTGTTCGGCCTATAAGTTTAGGTGGACGGCCGTGTCTTGGTAGGTTTGCAGTTGTGCCATACTCTTTCCATTTCCGGATGATGGATTGAACAATGCTCCGTGAGATGTTCAAAGCTTGGGAAATCTTTTTATAGCCTAACCCTGCTTTAAACTTCTCCACAACTTTATCCCTGACCTGTCTGGTGTGTTCCTTGGACTTCATGATGCTGTTTGCTCCCCAGTATTCTCTTAACAAACCTCTGAGGCCGTCACAGAACAGCTGTATTTGTACTGAGATTAGATTACACACAGGTTGACTCTATTTAGTCATTAGGTCAACATTCGATCATTCAGCAATCATCAGGCAACTCCTGAAGGCAACTGGTTGCACTCAGGCAAAAGGGGGCTGAATACTTTTGCACACCGCACTTTTCAGTTTTTTATTTGTAAAATTTTTTTTAAATCATGTGTAATTTTCTTTGTACTTCACAATTGTGTGCTACTTTGTGTTGGTCTTTCACATAAAATTCCAATAAAATATATTTATGTTTGTGGTTGTAACGTGACAAAGGGTATGAATACTTTTGCAAGCCACTGTATATATACATATATATATATATATATATATATATGTGTGTGTGTGTGTGTGTGTGTGTGTGTGTGTTGATGTTGATGCTGATATATATAGTATATATCAGCACAGGGGAATATGTATATGTGTGTGTGTGTGTGTGTGTGTATGTGTATGTATAGGTGGCGTAGTGGTGCAGTGGTTAGCACGGTCACCTCACAGCAAGAAGGTTCTGGGTTCGAGCCCCGGGGTAGTCCAACCTTGGGGGTCGTCCCGGGTCGTCCTCTGTGTGGAGTTTGCATGTTCTCCCCGTGTCTGTGTGGGTTTCCTGTGGGGGCTCTGGTTTCCTCCCACAGTCCAAAGACATGCAGGTCAGGTGAATTGGCTGTACTAAATTGCACTTAGGTATGGATGGATGGATGGATAGATAGATAGATAGATAGATAGATAGATAGATAGATGGATAGATGGATAGATAGATAGATAGATAGATAGATAGATAGATAGATAGATAGATAGATAGATAGATAGATAGATAGATGGATGGATAGGTAGATGGATAGATAGATAGATAGATAGATAGATAGATAGATAGATAGATAGATGGATAGATGGATAGATAGATTTATTAGCCACACGAACAAGGCGGTGGAATTTGTTTTTGGTACACTTTACATTTTACACTCTGCAGCACAATACATATACATGCACAACAACAGACACTCCACATATTGTCACCAACAATACAGTTGCAGAAATAAACATATCAGGTATAACAGGTGAATGGTGGTATTTATGCCAATGGTGTGTGAGGAGGGGACTACAGGGAGGAATTCGGAGTCCTTATGGCGAGGGGGGAAAAAACTGTTTGCGAAGCGTTTAGTCTTAGTTGACAGTGACCTGTAGCGCCTCCCTGAGGGAAGGAGCTGGAAGAGGTGATGAGCAGGATGTGAGGGGTCGGAGGTGTGTGTGTGTGTGTGTGTTGGTCCTGTGTGATGGTCTGGCGGGTGTCTGCTGCCTGCCCCGCCCAATGACTGCTGGGATAGGCTGCAGCATCCCCACGACCCTGAGAGCAGGATAAGCGGTTCGGATAATGGATGGATGGATTTTATATATATATATATATATATATATATATATATAAGTCCAGTGAGTCAAGTAAATTCTTTATGAGATAGTACAAGCCTGTTTCATGCCATAAGCAATCATCAGCTGTCAATCTGATGTTACATATATATATATATATATATATTAATAAGAGCTATGTCCTCTCTAGTGTTACACATAAGCACATGTAATTGAGTAAAACTGGTGTAATTGCAGCCGTAGTGGTAGATAAGACCATTCCCTAACAGGCGTCACTTAAAGCACGTCTCGGATGATGTTGGTTCCAGCAATTAGGCATTCTTTTCATTTCCCAAATGACTCGCAAAACTTGCGGATATTATAATTGCTTTTAGCCACGCATATCTAATTTGTGTCTTTTTAAGTGTTAATTAGTAAGCAATTTAAAGTGACATCTTTATGTAGCTTGCTCCGCTGAAAGATGTTGTTGGCGGCTGGCTAATGATTTTCAGAGGAAGTGTGTGTGAGGCGGTGTGTTGGGTTGCACAGAACTGTACACCGCGTGCATGACACGGCTTTCATTAGCACCTATGTGTGATGGGTTTTCTGTGCAGCTTTTGTCAGTCTGTGTGTGTGTGTGTGTGTGTGTGTTTGTGCATGCATACATCTGTGTCTGTGCACCTGCTTATGTGTCTCCCTCTTTGCATGTGTGTGTGTTTCCATTGGAACGTATGGAAGGACAGTACCATACACAGGTCTGTGGGAGGTGTGAGAGGGAGCGCTCCAAATAGAGGTGGAATTAATGAAGACAACATGTCACATATTTTTGGCAGTGGAGCAGGGACAGGAAATGAAGCTCCGCTCGTCTGGGTGTCTGCCGCCCATGTTCTAGTGTGTCACTGTCCTGTCAGCCCGTGTGTAAAAGTGGCAGACATTGATACATGCTCTCCCTGATAACACCCCATTCCCCCATCCATCATCCACACACACACACACACACACATACACAGGATTATTTATTTAGTGTGCCAGATGTTGAGACTGGATGTGTGTGTGTGTGTGGGGGGGGGGGGTTTCTTCACAACTAACTGGCTTGTGATATGTGACAGGTTTGTGTAACTTGCAAGTTTCTTTCAGGCAGATGAAAATCAGCCTCGGTGTTGTTCTGATCCAGAGAGAGAAGCAGCCTCCTTTTTCAGCCATTGTGAGTTTGACTCTCTTGCAAGGTTTGGAGACCCGTTTCGGTGATCATGCAGCATCACCTAGTGCTGCCACGGAGTAATACATCGAAAATCACTTCACGTTTCCTGGATCCACTCAGTGGGGGCGGGAGGGGGGTCCTTATTTTACTTTTTACTCTTTCTTCTGGTCGTCATGCTGCACATCCTCAGCACATCACACCTTGCGTTAAATGCACGGGTGGTGTCGTTTGGTTTCGTCGTTGGAGACCGTTTGAATATTTCCGCCCGCGCTATAGAAAGTTCTCTCTTCGAGTCGGTTTCCTCACAATCAAGTTGCACAGCGTTTTATATCACAGCTATGCACATTACAAAAGTTGTGTGTTTTTTTTGCTTGGTGCTGCGTTGGGATTTGTGTGCAGCGTTTGGTGTGGCACAAGTTGAAGATGATGTTGGGATTAACACAAAAAGAAAGAGGCTGCTGTAGGAGCCTGGTTTATCTAAACCCCTTCAAGAAGGCCAGAGCCATAAACCACCGCTGTCAACCTTGTATGTGACTTGTGTAGTACAGCTTGGTCACTCATGACAACTGTCACAAGTCATCACAGGTCATTTGGTTGTAGAGTACTGCGAGTTATCAGCAAAATGGTTTGTTGACCCACAGGTGATTACTACCACATTGTGTGGCGTTTGCTTGCTGACTATATGTGGACTGCCACGTAAGCCAGAACATAGCTCACATTCCATATAAATAAGAATAATATATGTTAAATATAATAAATAGCATATAAAATTATATATATGTAAATATAGAATAAAATATTTATAAAATAAATATACAATATATAAATATATAATCGAGGCTATCTAATACATAATAATATATAATAATAACATATAATAGTAATAATAATATATTGCCTATCAATGATAAATAAACACGTTGCATATAAATGCAATCCATCCATCTCTGCTTCTCACTGGCTTTTTGACGCCGGAGACCAATGTTCACCTCGTACCACAGGGGGGCAGTGTTGGCTCATATTTGCTCGTCCCCTTTCATGGACGCTGCCTCCTAGTGTGGTGCCTGGAGTTTTGCTTATATATGTCCCCCATTGAAAAAAAAAAAAAGTGGTATTGTTCAAACAAAATGTTTCTGGCTCTGCATGCCGTGAGTTGTGACGCACCTGGAGCGGTTGTGTCGTGCCGCAGTGTGTGTTAATTGTCCACGTTGATCTGTGTTTAGGATGTATTTCTGTTCCCTTTTTTTTATAATGTATTTTCATTTGTTTTTGCCCTGTGTGTGCTTTTGTCCCCGTGCAGTTTCACTACAACTTCAGCATGGAGCAAAGCGTCGCCCCACATCGTCCCTCGCCGAGTCTGCGCCGAGGGAGCCACGAGGGGCCGGATGTCTGCTAATCCACCCTGGGGTAGTGCACTCACAGTCGATGTAAACGTGTTGCCCGTGAAGCCCGCGTGCCTCTCGGTGCTGCGAACGTCTGGCGAAACGACTCGTAGAATCGCGCTCGAATCACTGAAGTTGTCTCTCTCTTTTTTTTAAATGTTGTGTAACGTGCACGCTTACCCAAGATGTGCAATAAAAACTGTTTTCAGCGGGGTTTTGCAGTTTTGCATCGCTCGAGTCTCTGGAATGAATGTGGGGGGGAAAAAAAACGAGCTTACCTCCTAGACACGTTAGTTCATAAGGGACCCTCTGGGCCGTGACTCGGGTTTGACTAGCGGGGCGTGCTAACGGCGAGGGGCTCTGCGAGCGAGACCACGGGGAACAGAGGCTGTCTCGTCTAGTCCCCCGTCGCGTTTACGTTGCTGTGACGGCGCCCTTCCATCACGGGATTCATCACGAGCGCAGTTCGGCAACGACGAGCGGAGCTCCGAGCCTGCGGTGCCTTTCGCGCCCCCAGACGCCCACCCACCCCACCCCCCCCCCCACCCCGAGAAACACTTAGCGACTCCTGTCTTGGAGGAAAATGCCATTAAATGTCGACTTGGTGAGATGGAAAATGTTACTCCTATGCACAGCCGTGTAGAGAGGGGCTCTGGACATATGAGGGGAAGGGAGACTGTGACAGTGGCCCGTTTGAGTCTCTGGGGGGGGTCACTTTTGCATTTCTGCTAGGTCGCTTTAAGATTGCCGGGAAAGCTTTTATATGTGCGCAAATCCATAATCTGACTCCCACCTTCATCCGGCTCGGTGTGGCGACGTGGCTCGGCAGAGTTTTCGTGCCTCGGCCTCAGTTGTCCGGACTGTCGGATGCACGGGAGTATCGGCGTTTTTCTGCAAAGGCAACAGTGTGAAATACCACCGGCCGCCGACCGGGTTCACTCTCGTGTATCATCACACTGCCCTCTCGCCCCCACGCGTGTCACTTCCTGCTGATGGAAGTTGCGGGAGTCGTCGTCGTACGTCTAATTAGTTGGCCTCCGACACGTCACACTCGCTCGGCTGTTAATCGCACCTTTTCCCCCCCGCTAAGTTTGCATACCTACAAATTCCGTGTGCAGTGTTCTGGGGGGGTTGTTGTTGTTGTTTTTTTTCCCCCGCCGTTACCAAAATACCTAGCGGCTTTGGGTATTTGCTGGTGTTTAATGACGTGTGCCGCAGATGACAACCCTCCACCAGTATTTGCGCTCCTCTGTTCTGCTGTCGGAGTCGGAGCGACAGCGTGATGAGTCCTCCGGTAAGGGACCGGGCTCCACGCTCGTTCAGGAAGGTGACATCCGTGTCAGCGATGCCCTAGAGCGCAGCGGCACCCTCACACACACAAACACACACACAACACAACACAACACAACACAACACAACACAACACACACACACATACCCCACCGCTGTAACATGGCGTGCATACCACACGCCATATGTGTTTGTTTGCATTGCCTACTAAATATACAAGGTGTGTTATTTTGCTAAGTTTACCATCTTGATTTCCACCCTTGGAATCCTGTTTTTGTTCTTGCAGGGGTGTGTGGGAGGTGGGGGTGGGGTGGGGTGGGGTGGGGGGGGGGCGGTCAAGCAGGCCTTAAAGCGAGCGAGAGGAGCCTTTGCTACGAGGCATTGATGGAAACCATTCGCTATTCTTTATTGCTTTCCTCAAATGATGAACCACACTTGTGATTTCGGAGTTTATAGGCGCGGTGATGTTTTGTCATCTCATCGGCTGTAGTCTGTTGTGTTTCATAACGGCGAAGGTTGTGGACTTTGGGGGTCGTGCAGAATATTCGAGCGGGCGATTTGGACTGAGCACACGCACGCGTGCATGTGGGCCATTCGGACCCGTGTGTGAGACCCGTTGCTTTCGTGTTGCTCAGAGATGTGGACCGAAGGGTTCGGTCCGATACTGGCCCGGCGGGTCAGATGTGTACCGTTTGGATCGTAGTCGAGTGCCAGTTGGCGCTTCGCGGGGACAAAGTGATGGTGAGTGAGGAGGGAGCATGGCCAAACTCTCCAGATGGGCACGGTGCAATCCAGCTCCCAGAACCACAAGTCTCTCATGAGCCGTGCCCGGCGTCACCCATCAAAAAGCTGCCTCACATGGTTCCACTTTTCCATTGACTCCACTTTATGATATAGAATATAATAACGATATTCAGAGACCACATTTTAAGATGAGAATGGAAAAGGCCTTAATTTTGTCCCTATTACGTGTGGGCCACGCAGTAGTTGAAAGGCTAGACTTATACACATGTGCATTTAGCGGGGGGGGGTGGGGGGGGAGATTTGGCCTGTTATGTGTCTGGGCATTACACATGTGGTGGATCTGTTTCAAGGCATCCCTCAAACTCCCTTTGCTATCTCTGATATAAGCGGGCCCGCTTCATACCTCTCCGTCACCGCTGCGTTACATGGAGGATTTGACTCGCCGGGGGCTGAGCCGAACTGCAGAGCTGCACATCAAAGCCCCACCCTCTGCGAGTCTGCCAGATGTCCCGTGGTCATTTTTAAACTCACACCCCGGAGCATGACATGGAGCAGTGTGCAAGCATGTAGACAGAGGTGGATGGGCCGCATGGAAATTGGAAGAGGAAGCCTGTATTTATGAGGTGGTTTGAGGTGCTGTGTTAAGACGGGCTTAGCCTGCCACTCTCCCTCTGACAGCCCTGCTTCCCCTGAGCCGGGGTGACCAGGGAGAGAGAGGTGAAGGAGTGAATGCAGGAGGCCTGTCAAAAGCCCAGCCCAGACCCAGACCTCGATGGTAAATAGACTAGCAGGCAGGTGACATGACAGATCACTTCTTCTTCTTCTTTGCATGTTTTTTCCAGAGGATGTGGGGCCATATCTGACATCCTCGGTATAATTCTTTTTCGGGCAAACGAGATAAACTTGCAATGCGCGCATCACTTATCTCGCTGTGTCCCTCCTATAGTTCAGAGACAGAGCCGCAGCGATCTGACAAAGGGGACGGGGCAGTTACTTACTGAGGGGTATAACCTGGATATCTCTTGTGTGTTTTTGTTTCTTCTTTGGTGTTTTCTGATGTAATCAAGTGGTAGGACGTCCCATAGACACTTAACACGGGGAAGGTGAACGTGTGGTCTTCCTCGTGCCGCCGCTTCGATGAGCCCCAACCGGAGTCCAAGGGGAGCAGCGCTTCAAACCCCTCCGCTGGCTTACCTCAACCAGAGGTAAGATGAGTGATCTCCCACAGCAGCGATCTCCTCCTCCCCCACAGGACGGCTCTCCCCCCCCCCCCCCCCGCCGCCCCGCCCCGCTCTCTGCCATGACGGCCGGCCCATGTGAGTTAAATTATTGTAATTGGGCAGGGATGGAGCGGAGTGTGAGGTGATCTCTCTCTTCATTCCCTCCCTCCTCCCCCCCCCCCCTCTCTCTCAAATTTTGCTCCATGTTGCGATGACCAGCAAGCATCGGTTTTTTTTTTTTTTTCTTCTTCCCTTTTTTCCCCCCTTTTAGGAACACACATCCTAAAGTGGCTGTAACACAGAAATCAATTAACTCCTTTCAAGTCAGATCAAAGGGCCAATACACCATCCAGGTCTCTGCACAACCTGTGACACAATTAACTCGGCCCTCAGACAGCACTGACATTGGTCAAACGAAGGGGGACTGCTGCCGGCCACTGTTCTGGCATGTGTGAAGTAGTTACGGCGAGCAAGGCCGATGCGGCCGGGTCGAAGTCCTGCATCGACGCGACCGTCTCATGCAACGATAACAATAACAGCAAACGCACAACACAGCGTTTAGCGTTTGGCAATGGATGCCGAGGCCTGTGCAGAAGCTTTAGTGTAGTCGGACAGGTAGCGTACCGCCACTGTCCGTCCAGATTTTGGAGGGGTGGGGGGGGGGTCGTATTACCGGCTGCTATTGTGCAGCGGTGTAGCTGGCACGGTGGCGTGACAGAGGAGGAGTGGGACACCGAGCTGATCGGACACGGGGGAGCGAGAGGGGAGCGCTTGTCCACAGACAGGTGCACTGACCCTGTCCACCCCTGGAGGTGCTATATGCATTTTATTGGACATTTATGGCAGGCCAGCATTTTTTAACAGCCACCTGGATGCAATAAAGGGCCAGCTCCTGAGCTCTGGCTGCCCAGAGGATTTCCCAGCAGCTCCCGTGGGACCGCTGGCTAGTTAAGATGTTTATTAAGCTGAAAGTGGTCCAGTGGGAAAACACAGCACTTCTGAGAGATTTGGGCCAGCGGTTTTCTTGTTAGCCGGAGCTCTCCCCGGAGGATTGGTTTTCTTTTCCTTTCAGCTCTCAGAGGGAGGACAGGGTCAGTTCACAGGGCACGAGGTTGACCAACTGGTAACTAGGCACATGAACCCAGGAAGGGAACTATCCAGAGACCGTCGGGGTCAGCTTAGAGTTATTCCCAACCCGCGTCAGAGGAGCGTGCATTGTGCTGCCAAACACACTGAGCAATTAAGAAAGAAAAAAAAGAAAACAATCTTGCTGCCATATACAGCAGTGAGACGTTATTTTGCACGATTTTTTATTTTTGTGCAAGTGAAATAACAGTGTAACAACGGTGGGGGTGACTGTTGTGCAATAAAGTAGGCACAGATTTTAAAAAAAACACTACACCTCACCAGCAGATTGATTGCTTCAGGTTGAATTGTATTACATAAAGATAGCAAATACATAAATATTGCATCAAACTCTTTGTTTCGTGATATTTGTTTGCTTTTTAATGGAAGAATGGAGGTAAAGGAAACTCTGCGTACACTCTTCGGGCCCGTTAATGCACAGTAGCGCACAACCCGAGTCCTTCCGCGAAGGTTTGGCGACGTAATGGGTCTCCCTGACCGGAGCCTTGTGATGTTTATGCTGCTTGGTGTGTGTATGTGACTTCGCTAATCACTGCTGGACCCCCAGTTCAAAGCCCTGGTATCCAGCCCCGGGCGCTCGGCCCCACTAACTTCATTTAGCCCATTAGCTTTTGCTTTGCTCGGCTTTGAAACGGCTTATCCACCGAATTCCACTGGAGCGGATTTAAAAAAAAAAAAGAAGAAGAAGAAGAAATTATTGAAGAATTAGTGTGGCCGGCATCGCATCTCTATTTGTGTCTTGTGTTAGGGGAGGATAATAAGACACATCGCCCCCATTGTTCTGCTTTAACAGGATTTCAGTGCGGGGCTAAACACGGACCCGTCGGCGAGCACATTGTGTACAGAGCGGCACGTAGACGGGTTTGTGGTACTCTCTGCCTAATGTTCAGGACAGATTAGAAACGTTCTCCTGTGACGGACGCTGTCTAGATCTTCACTATCAGATCCACCCAGCTGCAAAACATCTGGCGGATTTCTACCTTCTCTCTGAAGTGCGGCCTATTAATGGCACACTCACAATCGCACACGCGTTGTGCGAGCGCGTGCACACGCACACACGGAAAGCCTATACACACACACACACACACACACACACACACACACACACACACCATATACTCTCACGGTGCAAGTTACGTCGGACTCTCGTCTTTTCTTGCCGAGAGCCTCCGCTGCCAGCGTTTCTGTTGTAGCTGGTTTCCATGGCAAATCATTTCTTTATTGTTCTATTCGGTCACTATCTCCGGCCGTGCGGCACCCTGGCTAATGGTCCCAGCGCTCGTATAGCCGGGGCTAATGCTGGTTACCATGTACTACCTGATCCTCCGGTCTGATGCCTGCCATGATTACAGGGCCATTGAACCCTGGCTCTGTGTTGCAGTCTGAATAAGTGGATGTGCTGCATTTAGAGTTCCTTTCACTACTTGAGCCACAAAGTCTGTAGGCATATGCCGTTTAGACAGCAGGCAGAATTTATGCCGTTCCACACGGGGGGAAGGCCGGCAGCCGACTACACTCGTCCGTGGCACACATCCTAAACTTGCACTCCTGCCCTCCCGCAGCCTCGCATTTTAGCCAAGGGAGACTTCTTTTTTTCTTTTTCCTTTTTCTCTTCTGGAGACCACGAATAACACGACCGTCTGATGAAAGCGCCGCGAATCTTGCATGCGCCGGGCCACTTTGGCCATTAATGAGAACCCGCCGCACGTACAACAACAAACGCCGTGTCGCTGGCCTCGTTTTCCGTCACGTGGGGGCATGCAAATTCCTCCCTTTGTTTCTGTGCGTGCTAGTGGATTCTGGTTTTATGAACTTGACTCTTTAACGGTTTGCAGCTCTTCCCTAGGCCCGACTGTCCTCCCGCCCCGCCCCCGCCGCCGCCGCCGCCCGGCTCGTCAACTCCCTCCCCTAGACGGACGAGCCGCGGCCCGCTCTCCACCGCGCCGTGTTTTAGAAGGTGTCCTGGCCGGAGAGGAGAGCGCGAGACCTTTATCGACAGCGATCTGTTAGTGCTTAGCGACAGCCAAGCGAAGCCGCAAATAGTTTGAGGCCGTGCAGAATAATGCGAGCGGTGAAGGGTCTGGGGACGTGTTGTTATTTTGCCTTAAATTAGAGCGAAATGAGATTTTCCTCGTGTCTCCGTCTGCTTTGTTGGAACAGTTAGTGCTGAAATGAAGTTTTGTTTTGCAGTGCCCCGTAGTATATGAGGTGAAAGAGAAGGGGTAGGGAGATTCCCCACATCACGCCATTAAAAAAAAAAGAAAAAGAAAAAGGGAAGGAAAAAAAAAGCTTTTTGTTATTGCTGCGTTTGACGATGTTTCATCTCTCGCCATGCCTGATCCAGCTTTAAACGTTTTGAAGGTGGGGCTCGACGGGAAAAACGGAAAAGAGATTTCCTTGCAAAAAACGACAAATTTGTTTTTTAGCCTTCGTAGCGCAATAAAAGCGACACACGCGAAAATAAACACGAGTAAATGATCTGACAAATCAGTAAAATCAAAAGACGCCGGGTCCGCCAATCAGAAGTTACCAGAAATTACAGTTTATATAGAAGACATCTTTCGTATAGGCCTACTGGAATAAAGACATTACTGAAAAAGCAATATATATATATATATATATATATATATATATATATATATTTGCAGTGATTTTGGAGAAAGTACGCTGAGACGATATTTACATTGTTTGATATGATGTGGTGGAGTAAAGCTCAATGAGACCGCTTGTTTATTTCTGTCGCCGCTCGTCCAGTAAAAATTACCGCTTCATTATCCTCCCAAAGTCTTCAAATGAAAACACAGACAGAGCTGAGTCAAGTAACGAGTAAATATCCAGCGGACGTCAGACAACCGGGGGAACTTTTCCTTTCTCGTGCGCCGTGTTTACTTTGCCTACATAATCTATTGTTTGTGTGTTTACGTTTTGTTGATGTATAATACTTCGTGTTCACCACAACCCCTGCTGGTCTCTGTTTGCCTTTTTTTTTCTTTCTTTTTTTTTTTTGGACTCAGACCTTGTATTTTGATAATAATTTGGATAATATAATGATGTGTCTGTACTGAGGTTGCAGCTGCTCCACAACAGCCAATGAGAACGATGGAATCTGCCGACGGGAATCACAGACAGCCTTACATAGAATAAAACACAACCACAACCAGGAAGAAACATGCAAAAACAAGTTATTTAAAAGACTAAAAGACGCTTTAAAAAAAAAAAATATATATATATATATATATATATAGATAGATAGATAGATAGATAGATAGATAGATAGATAGATAGATAGATAGATATGTGTGTGAAAAAATTACACTGTTTAAATGATTTTTTTTTTAAATCTGCTGATTAGAAAATCAATAACCCACATATATGGATCTGAATAAGGTGATGGACTGAATGGACCTCTTGTTGTTTTCTGTCAAAAGTTCTCAGAAAAATCCAGTATCATGTACTTAAATAATACAGCAATAATAACGAAAAAATACAACATCAATAATAATAATAATGATAATTATAATGATAGCAACAACAATAAAAATAATGTAATGAACGAGTGAATTGTAAATTAGTGAACTAATCTTGGAGGTTGATTTAATTGAATAGGTGGTCTGTCAGTGTCTTTTGTTGTATGAACACGTTTGGGGTGAGTGGTCTGCCTCCACCAACCCCCCTTTCTTAAATCAAACGCCCTTATTTTCTCCCACTGG